>NC_141758.1:95863183-96163183 GCF_982258835.1 Parasteatoda tepidariorum | reverse complement strand
CATCAATCACTGGGAAAAAATTCGCACATAAAACTAAAACTTTGAATTTTTGGCCCTTAAAATTTTTAATATTTCACACCCCAGTGTAGCCTCCTAACAGCAAACTGCACATTCATCCAAATAAATATAAACATAAAACCCATATGTAAGCAAAATGTAAGAATTTTAGCTTATAATGTCCGTTGATTGGTACAATTGACGTTACAGTTTTTGTAAAATTTAAAAGTATTTGTTTTTACAGTAAAAACATAGTCTATGAATGGTAACATGTATTTTTTCTCTTGTATTGTATGTTTTTATACCTATAATGTAAACTTTACTCTTGTAATAATCTTTACTTATAACATCATCTGATTCCAGATCCTAAGAGCAACCTAAATCCTGAGCTCAGGCAAAAGACTAAACCTCCTAGACAGACTCACTCTGTGCGGCAGAGTCTTCCACCCGTCGTGGAACGATCTCGAAAGCCCGTCGGCCGACCTTCAGTTCCACCCCCAGAGCGTCCCGATTCTTTTCCCAAATCAGATTCTGTAAGTTCGGAAGACATGCAGCGACCTTACAGTCTTTCGGGGGGCTCCATGGATATGCCAAATTTTTATGAAAAGTCTGTCAGCAACGAAGACATATCAAACAAATCTGGATCCTTTAGTTCTGCTGATTTGATGATACAAAACAAATCCGGATCCTTGAGTTCTGCTGATTTGATGATACAAAACAAATCCGGATTCTTGAGTTCTGCTGATTTGATGATACAAAACAAATCTGGATCCCTGAGTTCTGCTGATTTGATGATTCAAAACAAATCTGGATCCTTGAGTTCTGCTGATTTGAGAATCGATTCCCCCATAGAGCTTGAAGATATCAGCTTGTCTTTTGACAGCTCTGGTAGTGACAGCTACAACGAGTGCCAAATGTACTTTGAGACGAACCACCGTACCAACAGTGCCCCGACAGATGTTGCCACTTCTGACTACTTAGTGGATTCCAGCAAAACCAGACAACCTTCTAATTCTGTTCATTTTGATCAGCTGATCTCTGATAGTTCTAAGGATTACCAGGATGATAATCTGAAGAATTCTACGGATTATCAGGATGATAATGTGACAAGTTCTAAGGATTATCAGGATGATAATCTGAAAGATTGCCACTTCACGGGTGGCACTCCTACGTGGTTCGAACACTATGGGGATGACAAACATCAGTCCAATCTTATATGGTTCGCTGATTCGGAAGCGGGAAAAGTTTCCCAGGTGGAAGAGTTCCGCACTGTCGTCGAGGTGGAAAGTTCCAAACTGACATTTAGAAATAAGCCCCCCAACCATGCTCTCAAACTGCGGGTAAACAGTGAATGTCACGATACGAGACTGTGAAATAGTGTTTGGAAGATTATCAGTTGTTGATTTGATTCTCCTACCTGAAATTTGTATGCTGTGCATAGTCAAATGATCTTTTGCTGTGTAATGCTTATTTATTCTAACATGGCATATTTTGATGTATTGTTTGAATCTGTTATGAGTGGGTGCATAAAAATAAGGCGATCTTCTAAGGACTGTTGAAGTTATGTTGCTATTTCAAAGTATCTAAAAAAGTTTTAAAATATTTATCTTTAAATTATGTCTTGAAATTTAAATGAATGAATTATGTTATGAAATTTAAATGGACAATTGCAGTCAATTTTTTTTATGTTCTTAATGAATTCAGAATGATGGAAAAGTCCTGAAAAACATCTTTTTACCTCCCAAAAAATGCTACTTTTTTAATTAAGAGCAATTAAAAATCGTGTACTTTCGTTTTCAGTTTAAAAAGGAAGTCACGTGACTTTTAGGAAAGTGACGCCATTCGAGCCTGACTCGCGTTTGTTTACACTTTTTCTCCTTGGTGATTTAACGCTTGTTTACGTGCCTAGTTGAACATCGTTTGTTTTTTTAAAAATATATTTTAAAATCGAAGTGTATTGCTGTTTGATGTCTTCATCAAGTAAATATAAGTACTGTATAGTGCCTATGTGCACTAACACAACTTCCACAGCTCCTGAAAAGATATTTTTTGATGTGCCAAGAAAAGCTGAGATAAGGAAAAGATGGTGCCATCTAATGAAGCGTGATGAGAATAAAAATCCTGAATTTTCTGAAAAATGCCCTCGACATATCTGCCAAGACCACTTACATATGCTTTGGTTTTTATTTTATGCTCAGGAGTCATTTTCCCTTTAACAATGCAGATATCACTTTCTCGCTTAACTTGCACATAGCCTATAGCATTATCCCCATATGTTTGTCTTGCTGATCTGAAGTTAAAATATATATATATATATATATATATATATATATATATATATATATATATATATATATATATATATATATATATATATATATGTGAAAAAGATGATTTAAAAACTGAAAAACAGAATCTTATTAGACTAAACAACCAATTGAGACAGACCTGGCCTCCCCAAGGCCATAGTGTCGATAAAGAAGAAGAAGTTTTTTACAGCTTTCCTATGTCCATGTAATATTAGTTTGTGTTAATCGCTATTTCATATCTTTCTTTTCCGTAAAAATTCCAAAAGTTTCTGGAAACCTTAAATTATGAAATAGTTATTTAATATAAAATTTAGTATACATTAATTTTTTCTTTTTTTTACAGAATAGGGATAAAAACTATTATATTTTTTTAAATCCTTCAATATGCACACTATCTGCATAACTAGACGCTTTAAAATATAATGTAATAAAAATCTTTTTGATTTTTAATACATCATTCATAAAATGTACCAGTATCTTTCAAAATGGTTCATGTTATTATTTACACCTTGGATTTAACACTTTAAAAAATATTATGAAGCAAAACTTATTTTTAAATTTAATAAAAAAATTCGATAAAAAAACATTAGCAGGTGTAGTTAAAGTAAAATATACTAAAATTGAAGATGTGTATTTATGTTTGACAGTAGAAAGGGTAAAAATATTCTATAACTAGCTTGCCTCTGACTATTTCTTTAATTTTTTTTATAAATTAGAATCTAATTTTCTTTAATTTTATTTTATTAAATATTAATTTTTGATAAAACAATAATTTAATAAAAATAATAGCTTATTTATTTTTATAAAATCGTTTATAAATTATTCTTAATAAAATTGACTTCAATTAATTTTTAACTAAATTAATTTTAATAAAATTGATTGTAATTATTACAAAGTTGTTTATAATTGGTCTTTAATAAAATAATAACTTTAATTCAAATTAATTTTTAATAAAATAATACATTTTATTAAAATTAATTTTTAATAAAATAATTTTAATAAAAGAGTAAGTATAACGTTTATAATAATAATTTTGTGAGTAAGTATAATTATTTGTTTTTGTGAGTAATAATAATTTAGTGTGTAAGAATAGCGTTTAGTTTTATACTTTTATGAAAGTGGAAAGATGTTTTTAGTATACTTAAATCCTTACTATATTTTAACGTGTACCTATATGTGTTATAACAAATCGCCGCTCCATTTTCACACACAAAATTATTTACAGCCAGGGGCGCCGGTAGAATAAAATATAGGGGGGTGCAACCCTCTAACAAACTACCATCCCCACAAAAAAAAAAGATTAAAACTATTCTGTATGATTGCAATTCTTGTTTGATTAATCAATTTTTTACATAAAATTTTATAACTAAATTGCTTTTCTATTTATTTTTAATTGCTTAAAGAAAATCCAGGGTAGTGCAAGTGCACCTCCTTGCCGACGCCCTTATTTACAGCTACAGTTTATAAATAAACAAATTTATACCTTTGAGCCTTTATGCCTTTGATTTCAGGCGAAATGAAATCTTGGTTCGTTCGAAAAAAATCCATAATCATCTCTTCAGTAACTTGCGGCAAATTGTCCGTTTGAGCTTTTTGAAACCCCTCTTCCATTTTGATTCTATATATGCAATAGATTTTAAAATATTTGCTGCTAAATACGCATTTAAATACACGCGGGAAAATTTGGAAAAAATAAGTTAAAGAAGAGCTAGTTAAAACCGCAAGAAAGAAAATACATAATAACAACGGGAAGGTCGTGAGGAGTAAGGCTCTAATGACGTCACACCAATCAGCGGTCGTTTTCGAGTGAGGGCGTTTTCGCTCAAATTAAAATATTAATAATTAAATAAATATTTATTTGTCAGAGTTAAAAATTATATTTTCGTAATCAGGAAATCAATCTTAAGAAGTAATGACTATAATTTGGAAAATTTAAGAGATGCTGCAATTGTCCATTGATTAATAGCAAAGAAATTTCAAAAACTTCTTAATATCATTTAACAAAAACTTGTTACTTTGCATTCAAAAAACACTTTTTTAGTTTTACTACTCTATACTGTTTCCTTATTTTTAAAAAGTTATGTAATGATTGAAGAAAATTTGTCTATCAGTTTCTGATTTTAAATTCAGTAGTTTATTAATGGGACACTGATAATTCAGCTTTTCTGTTACGAGAAGAACAGAAACATGAAGAGAAATATTTAATAAATTTGTTCCCCATCTCTTTTATAGTTTCTACTATAATATGTCATCATACCTTCTAGTCTCTGTTTCTGTTATGGTGATTTCATTTTTGTGATACATTCACTTCAGTTGGTTACTGCAGATAGTATTTCTTATTTTATTTGTTTGTGGTTATTTTGATAACTCATAATCCATTCATAATAACCAATATAGTTATGTTTGTGGCACATATAGTATGTTTAAAGAACAGCAATACTTGTTATACTCATATTTCATGTTTTTTGTAACAACTATGAACACCGATGATTTTTGTTTGTAAGTTTATTGTCTTTTTTATCGCATGGTTCACTTTCTATGATATTAATAGTTTAAAACTTCTAATTTTCTAGATTGGTTTTGCTTACTATAATAATTAATTTAAATTTTCTTTTCTATTTTTACTACACATCTTCAACTAGATAGTTTAAATATTAATGATGGAGTTTGAAAGTTTTTATAAAGTAAGCAAGTGCCTTTTAATTACTATGTTTATAAAATTCCTATGATTTATTTTTAAGCACTGAGATTTTCACGATTTTTGATACACATTTTACATTTTTATTACTGTATTGGTCAGAAAAATCTAATGTACAATAATAAAAAGTAACATTTTTTACGGAGATGCATATTTTAACTTAAATATATCCTATTATAATAATATGGGCTTATAAGTTGTTGCATGATTATAACTTTATTTTCACTCTTTTTACTACGTAACCAGAAAGATTCTGTACACACAAAAAAAATTTTTATTCATAGTATTACACCATTAATATAGATTTCTTGTTAAAAATGAAATACAAAGAGTAAATACATTAGGTGTCAGGCATTAATATCTAAGTCAGGAAGAAAAAAAGAAAACCACTATCGAAATCTAACAAATTAGACTGTAATTGTTGTTGTTGTTTCTAATGCCACTTGCCAATAACAGTAAGCCTGTTTGGTGAAAAAAAAAGCAATGAATGATCTAATAAATGATTACTATGATTTAATAAATAAAATATTTTATAATATATTTCATTTAGTTTAATTAATAAAAATATCATTTACAATAGTTTCCTATACATAGTTCATGAATATTCACTAAGTAATCTCGTTGTAATAAAGTGTTTACAAATGTGAGAGATGATGCTCTTTTCTTAACATGCTTTTCAACCACTTCAGTACTTTGTACAATTATATACAAGTTTTGATTTTTTTCCTTTGAGAAAAATTTGTAGAGTCGAATATTTTAACTACCGACTCTACAGCTTATCTTACAATGCTACTGTATTATAGAAGAGCTTAAAATAAAAATTTTAGCGTACATTTTGCGCCTTTATCAGTATTTTAATAAGAGCAAAGTACTTCTAAAATCTGTGATTTACCTAAAGCATTTTGTGTTCTTTTTCTAACTAGGTTATAGATTTTTTTTTGTATCTCAATTTTGTATTCTTCTTAGATATTTAACCAAATAGTAAAAAAAATATAAAAATGTATAGTTTTGTATCTTAACAACTAGGGATAGATGTGTGACATATCAGCATGCAAAATGATTTATTTTTCTTAAAGAACTTAAATATTTCTTCCGCAGTATTGAATTTCGAAGAGCTAGTCCATGCAATTAAAACCATTTCCATCTGTCTATACTTTTTGATAAGTTTGAAATTATATATTACTGTTACTAATAATTGTGTGTTGGATTTGTAAATAAAAGAATTATTTATCTAATAATTTGTGTTTGTACTTTTTTTTAAGGCAATCAAACTACTGTCATTAGTGTTATTAAACAATACCTAGAAATGAAACGACAAGGACTATATTTAGTTTCATTAAAAGAAAATATTTAATTCATTATTTCACTTAATTATTACAGTCAATGTTTAATTTTTATTAAAGAATTCTTTTAATCTACCTATAAATATAATGATTGATTCGATAAGAAAATTGTCTCTCTACATCAGGGGTGTCAAACTCGCGGCCCAGTCAATATATCCAACGCAAAGTAAAAATAAAATAGAAATGTGAATTAGAAAGGAAACTAGCATATAAAATTATAATATACTTTATTTATAAACTACACGGATCATTTTAAATTGTACGTGCGAAAATGAAAAATTCTAATTGGCTTGCGGCACCTACCCTATCCAGGGATACTGCATCGTATCGAAAATACGCAGAAAAATTTCAAATCTTAAAACAGAATTTGAAACAAGTTTTAAAGATTTTAATTCTTCGGAAGACAAGTTTTGTTTGTTTTCTTCGATTTTCTCAATAAATATAGATTCAGTACCCAGTAATATGCAAATGGAAATGTTTGAGATTCAGTGCGACTCAAATTTGAAAACAAAATTCATTGAAGTGGGTGCGCTTGAATTTTACAAATATTTACCGGCAAGGTTTGAAAATACTCGAAAATTCGCATATGAAATTATTTCCATGTTTGGAAGTACTTATTAGTGCGAGCAATTTTTTTTTCTGTTATGAATGAAAATAAATCTCCTGTCCGAAACCATATTAATAGCTCTCGTTGGGTCAATATTGAAAGTAGTCTCGCAGAGAAGAAATGTCAAACAATAACTTTACTTTATATATGCTTATTACAATGAACTATTCAAAATAAAAATATTTCTTTCTGTAAACACTGATCTTTTTTAAAACTTTTTTTTGAGGCCCACCTAAAGTTAAGCATTGTTTATTTGGCCCAAGTTTGCTTTTGAGTTTGACACCCCTGCTCTACATTATATTAAAAATTTGTAAGGCTATCGTTGTTTTGGGTGCTCGCGCAACATTCGTAAATTAATCCGAGAATTATTAATTTTTTAAATTGTAGGCGCAAAAATAACTTGTGAAATTTGAGCTGAGTGCTGCATTAGCGAAAAGTTAGGTACATATTTCTCTATATTTAAAAAAAAAAATGACGCAAATTTGGATGTTCAACTTTTTGTCATATTTTGTTTTTGTTGCACAAAACTATAAGATTTAGAAAGTTGAAATTACGAGGTTGTGTAGAAAATACAATGTAGAAACGCAATATGATGAAATAAAAAAAATATCCAATAACGTTTTTTTTTTTTTAATTTAATTTGCTTGTAAACCAATTGTGTTTTTATATGGACTTTTTTTGTGAATTTTTTATCACTTTAGAATTACATTTAGTTTTTCAGAAAGGGATTTCGTAGGTGTGCCAAAAATGTACAAGAAGTACGATAAAATAAAATAAAAAATGATTTTATTATTTTTTCAAGAATATTCAACCGTTAAATTTGTATGTAAAAAATCAACACCTAGACGGCACTGCAGCCTTGTGACTTTCGCCTCGTGGCTTAGTGCTCGACTTGTCTCCAATGTACATGATACGTTTTTTTTTTGTTCATGACTCGGGGCCTTGTGCCAGTGAGTTCGAGATCGTTTGGTCGTGCCTGCAGAATAGGGTTGCTTTCATCGTGGCAGGTCGTCAAGAAATTTCGAGTATGGGCCTGGTCATGACATTAATAACCTTACGAAGTGGGCGATTGAGTCAGAAAAGATTGGGATAACCTATGAACATAGCAATATGGCGGCCATCCACGAGAATAAAACTTAATATATAATTACAAAAGCAGGTATGGAGCTGTGGTGGGTCAGGGGATTGAGAGTTCCCCTTCCAATGAGGTGAACCGGGTTCAAATCTCAGCGATGGCTGGTCGATACGATTTCCTCATCATGGATTAGAGTCCCCTTGCTGTCAAGTAAACCCTTGTCTTCTGTATTGGGTTCAAAGTTACAAGGCTACGAAGTTGAACATTGGTAGTCATAATCCCAAGATTGGGTCGGCTGTTCAACGATGATTATAATATAATATTATTATATGTTATAAAGAAATTCATCTTCCATATCAACTGTCTAATCACTAATTTAACATATTTTTTTTTATCACAAATTAAATAACATTTTTAAGGACAAGAAAAATCTGGATCAGTACCCCCAGAGGTTTTATTTGTTATGGGAACGAACAGTGAATGATCATAGGCATTCTGCAACTTTTCACAATTCATAAACATGTTTTATTTGGATTCCTTTACATTATGTTTCATCTCTCACCCTTAAATTTCCCAAGAAGTGTAATCGAGCCGTGATGTATTAGGTGTTAGAGCATTCGCCCTCCAATTTGGTGAACGAACCGAGTTCGAGTCCCAGCGATGGCTGGTCGATAAAAATTCCGCATCCGGCTTGCCCCGACCACAGTGCAGACGTAAAATATCCTCAGTGGTAAATGGATCGTGGGTTAGAGTCCCCTTGCCGTCAGACTAACCTTGGAAGGTTTTCGTGGCGTTCCTCTCCGTGTAACGCAAATGCGAGTTAGTTCCATCAAAAAGTCCTCCACGGAGGTAAAATGTCTTTCAATACTTTATGCAGGAGTTCCCTTGTCTTTTGGATTGGGTTCAGTATTAAATGGCTACGGAGTTGAACATTACTAGTCATAAGCCCAAAATTGGTTCGGCTGTTCAACGACGGTTATAATATAAAATGAAAAAAGCAAATATGATAAGATTTTAGTTTTGTGAACATTTTTAACAAACGTAGAGCATGTCACATAGTTACGTCATAAGTACTATGCTTAACCATTGACATAGAAATACAGAATTGGAAATGCTTACTTAGTATGTAGTATAAGTATTTGTATAAAGTTGAAACGAAATCAAACAAAATTAACTATTAAATCCAGTGTTTAAAATAAAATAAATAAAAAATTTAAATCATTTATGCAAGTTGAACATAGATACACGGCATTTCTTCTCCAAAGTCAAATATTTCCTGAGAAATCGAATTGTAAAAAGGTTGCGTATTTAAATTCAATTTCTCAGGGACTATTTTACCGATTTTTCACAAATTTTATATTTTGAAATAGAAAACTCCATTCTTTAAAATGATATAAGAATTTGTAAACGTCACTATTCAAAATATTTTTGCCTATTAGTAAATTAAATAATGAAAAATAGTAAATAATTACTAAATTTTTTTTTTTTTGCATGGAGTTATCTTCGGATAAACGAAATGTATAAATGTAAACAAAAAATTTTCAATTCGCTTAAAAAAATTCTCGAGATTTAGCGAAATACACAAAAAATAAAATTATTAAGGGATTCCAACTATGAATCGCTCTTCTGGCTGAAGTATTTGGTTCCTTCAAATTGCGGCTTCCCCCCCCCCCTCTCAATGAGGGCCAAAAACACAAATCGGTTGGAAAAAAAGCATGAGAGAAATTCAGAGAAAGCATGTTGCGTCTGATTTCGTAATTTAAAATATCGTCTGCCTTCATGTTTTAGGTCAACCCCGTGAATCATTAAGTTCGAGTAAGTGAGTTCTGGTAAGTGAAAATCCGACTATTAAATCAAAATTAATTCTGAATGTTCCACTATTCGAACAACATTTCTGTAAAGATTAATTTATTAATAGCAAACATAACGAGGAAATAATTTTTCGAATGCGTTTCCTGTTTGTTTGTGTTTTTCGTTCTTCCGTGGGATTTCCAATGTGTTCTAAACAAATATAATAAGGACATAAATTGGTATGTTATGAATAAATAATGCGACATATATTTAAAGGAGTTCTCGATGGACATTTCGTTACGTATTTCTAGAGTCTTTATAGTAAATTAAGTGTTAAAAAAAACTTTGGTCACAGATTAATATTCGAGAGATAAAAATTTTAATCAATATCCAATTACCATCATCAAACACAATTATCATGGGCCACAATATCAAGGTTGGTAAGACGTTAGGCGTATGGTTCGTAAGATCGTGAGTTTGAATCCCACAGGCCGAAGAATTCTCGCGTATTAGTAAATGGTGATTGGTGCACGGAACTTTTGTTGGGGTCACAGAGTCCTCTCAGATCCCATAATAAATCAATACCGCTGGGGGTACTGAATTGGAGATTGTTTCTTCTCTGGTTCAGATCAAAAATAAGATCAGTGGATGAATTAAAGGTGTATGATTAGGTCCTCCCTGTAAAACGAGCTGAAACGTGTGTGTGGCTGAAGAAGTATTCTTGGGCGCAGGTGGCGCCACTGAAGAAATAAGAAACACACTCTCTGCCTTAAAAATTAGCTTGATTTCAATTCAAGCAGTCTTGCTGGCATTGGCAAATGGCCTAAGTAACCACAACAACTACCATGAAAACAAAAACTCAATTAAAATCAAGTACCACCAGCTTTTTTTTTTTTCTTTCTCTTTTTAAAAAAAGATCAAACTGATACATAGTTTCTAGCGAAAAACGTATATGTTTCTGCTCATTAAACAAATGGACCGGTTTTGGTAGATACGAATTAAACTTTTATTCTTCCCGAATTTAAAAATTGAAGAAAGAAAAGTTTGTTTTTTCTTCACCTAGTTATTTTTGTCCCGCCTCCAAATATACATTGCGTTTTAAATTTGGGAAGTTATTATAGAATACATCTTAATGAGAAATGTCGTCTGTAATTCGGAACGAAAAGACAAAAAAGTTATATTGCATACAAAATTATTTTTAAAAAAATGTAGTTGTTTCTCGAATATCTATTAAAAAGGTCTCTTATGGAAATGGATTATATAGCATGTGTCTAACAAACAATACGTTAATTGTTAAGTACTAGTGGTATTTGATTTCTGAAGACACGTTTCCTAGCAGAACACCGAAGTTAAGCATCACTGGCTACAGTAAGCGAGTCAGTAAGCGAGTGGGTGACCACTTTGATCAGCCCGAGTAGGGACCGAGGGTGCACGATATCGGTCCTTGTTAAACTGTTCGTATAGTTCTTGACTTCGCGTGCAGGTCAATAGACTAACAAAGGGGGAGAAGCCATCCCCTCCGCAGTGGCTTAAAATTGTGATGGCATGTCTTCCTCAGGGATGTTTCCTAGACTGTTGCTAATAGACCATTGTGCAGATCTAGTGCGACATAAATAAAATACCTACCTGTAGTTTGTCTACGGCATAAACTCCCCCCGCAACAAAATCTGAGACCGTCTTCTGTCATGGAAACAAGAATAGCTCATTTCAAGGAGGGTACAGTTTGTCTGAAGTGAGAACTCCCCTAGCCATTCGTCTGGACCCGTGGCGGTGACTATGGTAACGAGGTATAACTATTTCAAGTAGGGGTGTGGGTTCATTGTTTAAGACAAGTTTTGGCTCGGATCGGAGATAGAAAGGTAATCATTAGCCCTAGAGTGAAGAGAAGCTACCCTCCCTGAAATGCGCTATTCTTGTTTCCATAGCAGCAGACGGCCTCAGACTTTGTGGCGAGGGGAGTTCTTACCTAAGGCAAACTATAGTTTCTCCTCACTCTGGGGCTAACACAATAGACCGAAGAAAAAAGATTATCTTTTTCTCGCCGATCCGTGCCAAAACCTGCCCTAAACAATGACCCAACACCTCTACTTTAAATAGTTAAACATCGTTACCATAGTCACCGCCACGGGTCCAGACGAATGGCTAGGTGAGTTCTTACTTTAGACAAACTATATACCTACATTTATGTCTGCATGGGGAACAGAAGTTTCACCGGTTCTTGTTTGATTCATGGCACTAGGTGTAAAAAGAGAGATATTGTTTCGTCGCTTTGTACTTAGAGCTATCTAGGGAACGTTCATAAATGACGTCACACCTCTTTTCAAAGTTCGAACCCCTCCTCCCCTTTCTCGCCCAAGAGTATATAGGGCAAAATTAGAAAATTTTGCTCAAAGCCAGTGGTCGCATTAGTTGCAGCATTTTTTACAATGGTTTTTAAAAAAAAAGCTTGGGGCCACTATTTGAGGAAAAAAAATAATATTTTGAACGATTAAATAAAACTGTTAATATTAATGATGATACGCATTTCTCAAAATGTGGTAAACATTACAGTAAACACGTTTCTGAAATGAAGAAAAATTTTAAGAAACAACCGTGAAAAAAAGTCATTTAAAAAAATATTATAAAATATTCATGATAATGACATATTTATTAAAATAATAATAATAATAAAACGATGTGCCTTTAGCAATGCTACTGCCTTTGACGAAGAAATCGATCTTGTGTTATACCCCTACCCCTCCACTTATCAACACGTTGCAAATTGCATTACCATATATAATCCTTTTTATATTTAATTTTGTAACCGTCGTTGAACAGCCGACCCAATTTTTGGGTTTACGACTACTAATGTTCAACGCCGTAGCCTTGTAATTTTGAACCCAATCCAAAGGACAAGGGAACTCCTGGATCAAGTATTAGGAGAACTTTTTGATGGAACTAACCAACATTTGCGTTACATGGAGAGGAAGACCTCGAGAACCTCCCAAGGTAAGCCTAACGGCAAGGGGACTCTAACCCATGATCCGTCTACCACCGAGGATATTTCCCGTCAGCACTGTCGTCCGTGCAGGCCGGATGCGTAATTCGTTTTGGTCAGTCATCGCCGGGATTCGAACCCGGTTCCCCTCATTGGAAAGAACATTGGATTGGACGAGCAGAAACAAAGTATCTCGTTCTAGATCACATTTAAAGTTTTAACTTTAATTATGACTTTATAACTTTAAGTACCGGCATTTGAGAACATAACAATAACAATGACTATATTTGTATTTATAGTGTTCTAGTGACTAAAAATGTACTAGGGTATAAGCGTGTAAAAAATGAAAAAAATGTGACAATAAGAATTATAAAAATAGTTAATGTGTTCGTTTAAAATGTTTTTATCCTTATCAAAATGTGGGATGTCACGCTTCTTGTTAACCCTCCCACCCTCTTGTCACGAACTGTTCCACGCCTTCCTTTTAAGCGTGACATTATTAGTGGATGATCACATATTAAGAGCCTTATAATTCGTTGAATTCAATAACTTAAAATGCATTACAAAATTATTTCTTTTCTGCCAAAAAGTTGTTTTTGTTCGAATATTCCTTCGGTGCTGCATTTATAATTGTCTATTTCATATTTAAATAGACTTCGTACTAGCTGCTTACGTTTGCCAGTTGGTCCTGCACGCGATTTATCATAATACAAAAGATTTTTTTTCTTCATGTAAGCAACAACAACAACGCAACAAAAAATAAACAAAAGAGAAGTTCACAAAGAAACAAAAGCTAAACAAAGAATTAATAATTTTTATTAACACTAGAAAGACGGAAAATTATTATATACCTATATTGCCGAAAAGCAGTCAAAATGACTAGATTGTGAATGCGTCAATAAATTAGTTTAAAATTAATTTTTAATATTTTTTATATTATATACAGTTCTGTATTAGTAAATATTAACAAAAAAAAAATAATTATATGTTGTTCAAAAAGTCACAAAATTCTAAGAAATTGTGTCATTGTATACATCATTGTTTTTCTAATTGAAATTAAAAGCAGTCAAAATGACTTCCTTGGGCAATCTAGTGTTAACAGCGCATAAGCTGCAAGGGTATAAAACTCTTTTTAAGAGAAAAAAATGCAACAAAAAAAAAAAAAAACAATTACAGGAAAAGAGGGAATAAATAAAAAAGAAAAGTATTTTTGAAAAAGAGAAGAAAAAAAGTATTAAAAGTATTTAAAATTTAATTAAATTAAAAAAAAAATTTTTAAGCATTTAAAAAAAAATTATTAATTTTAAAAGCTAGAAAACAAAATGTAATTTCACAGTCAGCTCACTCGATTAAATTAGATTGCTTTTTATTATTGTTTTAAAGCGTTACAAACAACAAACATAAAAGATATCAAGCAAGAAAAAAAAAACATTCTATTAAATAAATAATTTTAAGAAACTGATGATATTTCCGGATTAAAAATTGCGTTCGATTCAATATATATATATATATATATATATATATATATATATATATATATATATATAAATAAATACAAGAAAACACTAAGAAAGTTAAGAGAAACAATAAGTAACATTTATTGCGCTTAAGCTGCAAGTAAACAGCACTCATTAGATAAGTTCAAAATGAAGAATAAAACAAAGAAAAATTATAGACATATGAAAAAAAGGGGGTGGGAAATAATAAGTAAAAAAACAACTAACAAAATTTTATTTAAAAAAAAAAAAAAAAGTGAAATGATAATTAAAAAACCGGAAAAAAAGTCGGAAAAAAAGATATAATCTTTTCTTCAGCCCACACGATTATATCCGCAAAACAGAGTGCTTTCTGATATTGTATCAATAAAGCCAAAGCAAAATATATTAATACAATAGTGTGAGGAGCACTCAAAAAAATTTTTTTTATAAAATAACTACATAAAAATAGATCATAAAAAGTAAATATAACATGTAAAAACAGATAATAAAATAAAATAAAAAGAAAAAATAAAATAAAAATAAAAAACATTAAAAAGGGGGGACTATAAAGCGAGTAGCAAAATCATAACAACTTACATGGACAGTTATTTTTCAAGAATGATTTAAAAATGTTTTCGCAGAAAGATTGCCAGATTACAAAATATGAAAACAAAAGCGTGGTTCTTACATAATACACATTCCTTCTCTATACATTCCTTCTCTATAAAGTGTCGTTCTTACTGCACTGCTGAAGTGATTTGTTATTCTGAGTTTTGATTTGTTAGTTACCAAGGATGGGCCCGAAATGGATGTGCACAAGGTAATATTATACTGGATAATTTTAAAAATTGATCATAATTTAGAACCCTTTTGTTACACTCAATTTGCGCTTTTGTTTTCATATTTTGTTATCTGGCAATCTTTCTGCGAAAACATTTTTAAATCATTCTTGAAAAATAACTGTCCATGTAAGTTGTTATGATTTTGCTACTCGCTTTATAGTCCCCCCTTTTTAATGTTTTTTATTTTATTTTTTCTTTTTATTTTATTTTATTATCTGTTTTTACATGTTATATTTACTTTTTATGATCTATTTTTATGTAGTTATTTTATAAAAAAAAATTTTTTGAGTGCTCCTCACACTATTGTATTAATGTATTTTGCTTTGGCTTTATTGATACAATATCAGAAAGCACTCTGTTTTGCGGATATAATCGTGTGGGCTGAAGAGATTTTATCTTTTTTTCCGGTTTTTTAATTATTATTTCACTTTTTTTTTTTTTTTTTTAAATAAAATTTTGTTTGTTGTTTTTTTACTTATTATTTCCCACCCCCTTTTTTTCATATGTCTATAATTTTTCTTTGTTTTATTCTTCATTTTGAACTTATATATATATATATATATATATATATATATATATATATATATATATATATATATATATATATATATATATATATATATATATATATATATATATATATATATATATATATATATATATATATATATATATATATTACAGTATTATCCTTCAGCAAAAGCGAAAATGAATAAATAAAATAAAATAATGAATTCTGTTACAGGTTAAATCAATGACTCTTTATATTTCTAATCATAATTTCCCGTTAAATGAAAAAAAAAAAGAATTACAAAATATCTAAATGTTTTTATTCAGCCTTTTGACCTTTATGGATACGGAAGTGGACAGGTCATACTTTTGTAATACACCGTTTCGGGGTTCAAACAATATTTAAGAATTAAACGCATAAAAATATTATTTTGCATTAAAACATAAAACCATATAGTATCAAAAATAAAAAATTCAATTTGCACAATTAGCATCAAATACCTGAAAAAACAATAAATAAATAAATAAACGAATTAAAATTCCATTCGGATAAAATGCCGTTAGTATAGTATCTTGCCCTACTGAACTATAAATTTTACTCACCAAATTTGGCGAAGTGAAGAGGCAACCATTGGCGATGGTTGGAAACAGTTTTCTGTTTGCCATCGTTCGGTGATGCCGCCAACGTTTTCTTCTCTCTGATAGACGAGAAGGCAGAATCTATTTGCCGGTGTTCGTGCTGCGTTAGTGTGAAAGATATTGTTTTCTTTTTTTTCTCTCTCTCTCTGGAGAAGAAATTTTCAAATCAGCTGTGAAGAAGGTTTAAACGAAACCATAAAAAAACCGCGGAACTTTCGTGATCATGACGGAAAATTTAACAAAACTACCCGTTAAGAGCATTCTACGGAAGAGTTCGCTCACATTTATAGAACACGATGATTCTGAAATTCAGTAAGTACCTAATTTAAGATTTTAATGAGCGTTTAAATCTTTGATTGGGGGTCCACAAAATTGCTTTTGGAGCCGCTATGAATATGGTTTTATATTAATTTATAACAACTTGATTATTATTTATCAATTGATAATAACTTAAATATTATTAAAAGCAAGATCAATCTGTTTTAAAAATTGAACTAAAGTGCATATAATGTTTAAAAAGTACGAATATAAATATTTATGAATTGAAAAAAAAAAGAAGTTTTGAATTCGCTGTTTTTTTTCTTCTTTTTTTTTTTTTTTTTTTTTTTTAAGAATAAAATGATTGCAGGTTAGCAACTTTCTTTTGAAATTTTTATTTTTAATGTTTTACTTTATATGTATAGTTATTATTTCTTCAGTTTTTAAATAAACCTTTTGTTTATATTTGTTTTGAACAGGTTTTGGTTAAAGAAATTCGAAAAAAAAAATTTTAATTAAATTATTTATTCTATATATATTATCTCATTTTTTTCGTTCACGACCTTCTTTAGGGCCGTATCTTTTTCGCAGAGTGTGTATCCATTATTGAACGTAAGGACTAATAATGAAGCAATAATGCCAAAATTTGGATTTATAAAACGTGATTCATAGTAAAATAATGACAAGGTATTGTTATGAACCAGTTGTTGGAAGAATCGATCAAAAAAAGCAAGCAAAATCACCGCAAAATATATTTAACGAAAAACAATTTTAATTTTAGGCTTGAAACTCGCAGAAATCAACTATTACTTTAACAATAACTTACTACTAAATTTTTATTACCTAAAATCAGCTTTTTTATGGTTTTACCATCTATCTTTCAATTTCTCCTATCCATTTATAAAATTTAATTAAAGTAATTTTTAAAAAGGTGAACTTTTTTTTCCTTACACGAGTTTTCTTATTACTTGGAAATTTAAAATTTTTAAGAATTTGCGTAATTACTTTTCATGGATTAAAATCGCAACTCCAATAAAAAATTATAATTTTTCTTGCAGCAAGTTTCTGGAAGAATTTGTATCTTTAATTGTTTACCTGGTTTTCGCAAGGCAAAGAAAAAAAGGTTAAAAGGCTTCTACGTTTAAATAGTTTTTTTTTTTAAATTTATCTTTTATTATTAAAATTATTCTTAAGATTCACATTTATTACACATTTGTAAATAAATAGTAATAATGACAATAATTATTAAATAAGCCATTTCCGCAACAGCCAAGGGGGTGATGGAGGTTAAGGCTCCACCTTGGTGGTGGCAATGTGGTTAGCCCTGCGCACTCGCCACCTTTACTTCCCAAATGTCAAGCTGGTACCCACTGACCTGAAGCTAGGTGTGCTTTAAGTCTGATCTTACGCTATGCACAATGACAGTCAAGTGCCTTTACCGCCGTGCAATCACAGCTCATTATGTTATTGATATATTTTAGAAGATTATTATGATTTACTCTTAACTCTTTTGCCATTGTGAAATTTTCCAAAAATCGATGTTGATTAGTGTTTTGATTATTAATAATCTTTGTCTCGTGAGTTTAACTAGAGTTGAATATCGTTTGCTGTTAACCGTGGATTTAACTCTTCTACCCGCTCTTGCTAAAGTAAACAAAAAAGCACTTTCTTTGAATAAACATACCTTTTTTTTTCCTCGACAGATTCGGATTTCAGACCCCCAAAGTATAGGGGGTAGTCGCAATCTGGAAAATATGATCCCCATAGTTTGATCAGGAGAGCAGTCAGAAGTTTGGATTAATTCTTTTTGGATCCCTTTAAGAGATAATTTTACTTTTTGCAAATTTTCTCCATTTCTCGATAATATTTTAAGAGAGTTGAACATTTTTTACACGCAATTGTGAAATTCGTTTATCCAAAGATAATTCCACGCAAAAAAAAAAAAAAAACTTTTAGTAAATATTTATTATATTTTATTTAATAATAGTTGGAAAAAAATTTGTATATACAATTTTTTACATCGTTTTAAAGAATGTCATTTTACACGGAAAAATTTAAGCGAAATCGGACTTGAGAAATTTAATTTTGAAAATACAAATAAATTTGTCTTATTAGGTGAAATATTCGAAAAAGTGGATTTCGGATGATATGACATCTACAAATTAGATTAAGATTAAAGGTGCTTATTTTCGATTTTTTTTTAAAAATACCCTTTAGGGTGCTTTTTTATTGGGAGTTTTTAAAAAGTGCTTAATTTTCCCTTTTAGAAAATGAGATTTTTTTTTCTTTACCTTGTCGATTTTCGCCACGTATTATGCAAAAGCGTGGTTTTCACGTTGTACTTTCTATTTATTCAACGTTTTCACAATTCATTCAAGTCCCGCAGTGGACTGATCGTTAGGACACGGTTCCCAGCAGATTACCGAAGTCAAGCATCACTGGCTACGGTCAGTGTGTGGGTGGGTGACCACTTGGATCAGTCTGCGTAGGGACCGAGGGTGTGCGGTATTGGTCCTCGTTAAACTGTGCTACCGTAAAGTGCTCGAGTTCGCGCGCAGGTCGTCGGGCTACCGAAGCGGGGGTGCCATCCCCTCCGCAGAGGATCAAAATTGTGATGGCATGTCTTCGGATCATCCTCCGGGATGTTTCCCAGACCGTCGCCAATAGCCCATTGTGCAGCTCCAGGGCGACGTAAATTAACAACAGCAACAACAACACAATTCATTCAAACACAATTTCATTTCGGCATACCATCGGTCCGTAGCGTATGAAAGTTCCAATAATTTTACTTGTTTGATGAAATACTTGCGGGTCCACATGAGCTGAGTTCGGTGAGATTCTTGCACTCGCATGTGCAACTCTGCCCCATTTACAGTACTCTAATTAAAAGTAACCATACTGTAAGGTTTCCTACGCTTATTTATAAGGTACTTAGGTAGGTACTTCATTTACGTCGCACCAGAGCTGCACAATGGAGTTTCATTTGCATACTCGGTCGGTATTGGCGACGGTCTGGGAAACATCCCTGAGGATAATCCGAAGACATGCCATCTCTATTTTTGATCCTCTGCAGAGAGGATAGCTCCCCTACTTTGGTAGCCGGACGACCTACGCCCGAATTCGAGCACTTTACGGCAGAACAGTTTAACGAGGACCGATACCACTTACCCTCGGTCCCTACGCAGACTGACAAAATTTGTCACCCTCCCGCTTGTTGACCGCAGCCAGCGATGCTTAACTGCGGTGTTTTACTGGGAACCGTATCTCTACGATGATTTACTTTTTGCTAGGAACCGTGTCCACTGCTGGACGTACGAACATGCGGATAGATTCCCCAAAAGTACTTAAATTATGTATTTGAGTGAAAACATTTAAGACTTATATCAATTAAGTCTAAACTCCTGCGTCTTAATATTATGAAAGAAAGTTTTAAATAGCAAAAATCTTTCGTCGATGAGCTTAAAAAAGTTAAATAAAACTATTTTTTTTTAACGGCATGCACTGAACTTCGCCGTGGAAGATTCTGGAATTGTTGCTCGTTTTGCTTAGCCTGGCGAGCGAAGTCACAGAGGCGGGCAATATTACCTATGCCACACTGCCGCAGATATCCGCAACCACGTGTTTACCGTAGGTTAGGTTTCTTCATGTAAGACGTTCAAATTTTTTATGTGCTAATGTAAGATGGACAAATACCTTGTGAAGGCAAAATCTTCTTATCTGAAAATCTATCTATTCTCAAAATCTTCTTTATTACTGAATACTATATTATGAGTGTTGAGACATTTTATTTTCAAAACCGGGAATATTAAGCTTTGTAAAAATAATAAAAAATTACTTAAATTGAAAAAAAAATGTAGAGCCATATTGTTAAGTATATCGCAGTATTAAAATTCGGCACTAATCGGTTATGGCAGTGTTTCCCAAACTTATGACTTTTGCGTACCCTTTCTAAATTTTTCGTAACGCTGTGTAAAACTAATAAAAAAATGAATGTATTTTTTACTGTAAAAAAAAATTGCACTAAAGCTAAAAATCACAACTGGCTGTTGACACCCACTAAATATTAACTCTGCAAAAAATACGCAATCGGAAATTTTCATGGATAGCTTTGATTTTGAATAAAAATTTTTAAAATTTTCTTTGGTTGGAAGATATTTCGAATAAGAAAGCGTACCCCCTCTAAACTGTACTCGTACCCCTGGGGGTACGCGTACCACACTTTGGGAAACACTGGGTTATGGGAATCAAATGGGGTTCCTGTTAGCGACAACTTGGAAAAGTAGTCGCCAAAATAGGGTACCTATAATGGGGTTCGTGTTGGCGACAACTTGGAAAAGCAATTGCCAAAATAAGGTACCTATTACCGATAAGTACCGATTTTTCTTAATTTCACTAAAGTAAAAAGAACTTTTCGCAGAATTTTTAAATAACCTCATCATATCACATATGCTAATCTATTACATAATGTCAATTTATTTGAAACACAATTTGATTTTCCGAAAATAAAATTAAGAAGAAAAAAATATGAGCGCTGTCCGTGCCTAAATTATAAAAATTGAAAATAGAGCATGATTCTTTCCTTCCCGCGAATTCATTGTTAAAAGAGCAATTTGCAGTGCATTTGGGTAAATTTCTTTTCAGTGGCATTGAACTTCAGCCGTGATAGAATTCTAAAATCACTGTAAGCAAATAAAATTTTAAAAAAAATTCATAAGATTATTCTTAATGTTGGCATCGTGTTCAAATTAATAAAATTAAATTAACCTATTTCTTCCTCGTAAGAGTGCTACTTTCTAAAGAAAAAAATTGTAAAAAGTGAAAAAAAAGCGATATTTATAGGTCGATTGTGGTTTTTTTTTCTGCTTATAACGTATAATTCTCATCTAAGTCTGCGTAGTCTTACATTTTTTAAAAATAATATAATGAATGTTTAAAAATAATAAATAATTTATTCATTGTTAAAATACATTTTAACCCTTTACGGTACGGAAAAATGTTTGATGATTAGGAAAGGTTATAAGAATTGTAGTCATAATATTCACATTCATTGTGTTTATATTTTCTCAATTTTAGGTGATTGATTAAAAAAATCTTGTTATTTATAAGGTTAAAATTATTAAAATTTTTGATAAATACATAATTTTGTCATAAATAAGTGGTTTCACTATTACACTAGACTACTATGAAGATGAGTTCAGTGAGTTGGTTATGTATCAATAACATTTTATTGAATAATAACAAAAATGAATAATAACATTTTATTCTATAATAATTATTAAACAGTTATTTTTACATAGTTCTCGTCTGCATTACATCTCTTCTTATAGGTCTTTAAATTAAAATTAATTACTAATAAATTATATTAATTAATACATATAATATTAGTTAATATAATTTATGATATGTAATAAAATATATAAATTATAATCAATAATAAATTTAAATTAATTGCTAAGATATATTAAAAAACCTAACAAAATAAATTGTTTTAACTGCATATCATTTCATCTTGAACGTTATTTGAATTTTATTATGTTCATATTAGTCAATTATTAGTTGATTCAAACTTGCAACACGATATGATAGCGTTGTTGATATGAATTTTTGAAATTCTAATTAATTATATGGTAGAGTTACTTGGAATGCTGGTACCGAAGTTCTTTTTTTATTTTTTTTTATTAATAAATAATTTCTTCTCCAGATTCTTCTTCCTTTTTCTTTTTTAATTTTTCAAGCAGTCTAAACTTGTAAAAAAATAAAAAAACTTTCGAAACTGTATTTATGGTACATGAGATAAATAAGGTGATAGTTTAAATTTAAGAAAACGATTCCTGAATCATAAGTTAATTCAAATCGTTTGAAACTTATTCTGGCTAATCTTCTGACGTTTTTCCTGAAAAAGGAAACGAATATTTAAAAAATACATTTGATTTAAATAAAATTAAAAAAATAAACTATTTTAATTGTTTAAAACATTTTTAAGGGGAAAGCTGCCGTAAAAATCTCCTAAAATGTGACACCACATTCAAAAAGACCAAGTTTCAAATCATATAAATAATACAAAATGCTTTTTTCACAAAGCAGCATCTTTAATGTTCGTTAACTCATCAGTTGCTTTTATTTTCAGCCGATTACTCAAAAACTCGACAGTATTTAAACAATTAATGTTGTTTTGATTACACGTATCACTTCCTTTTTTTCTTTTGCATTTATAACTTTCGAATAATGAACTTCAGCTTTTAGGAATTTTTTTCTTTTGTTCAATGTAACAAAAAAAGGATGTCATTCATTATAAATATTCTTGTATTTCCTTTAACTTTGTAATATCTTTCAAATCTTTAGAAATGGAAAATCTTTAGAAAAAAAAAAAAAAAACTTCTCAGAAATTTTTGATTGTGCTTGTCTAAAATGCACCCCATTGCTTACAATATTAAAAAATTATTTTAAATTAGAAAACCCTTTTCGATTTATAATTAGCATTTTTCATAAAAATACGTTTTTTTTAATTAAAAAAAAGTATTATTATTATTTAAATTGTTATTCGTTACAGACTGGATTTGTATTTTTTTCCTTCAAATTTTGTGTTTCACGTTGGTTGCTTTTTATTTTATAATTTTATTACCGTCGTTCAACAGCCGGCCAAATTTTTGGTTTACGACTGCTAATGTTCAACTCCGTATCCTTGTAATTTTGAACCCAATACGGAAGACAAAGGAACTCCTGGATCAAATATTGGGGAATATTTACCTTGGTTACTTTTAATGGAACTAACCCACATTTGCATTAAAGGGAAAGGAAAAAAAAAACGAAATCCTCCCACGGTTAGCCTGACGGCAGGAGGACTCTATCCCATGATCCGTCTACCACTGAGAATATTTTACATTAGCACTGCGGTCGGTGCGAGCCGGGTGCGGAATTCGAATAAACCAGTCTTTGCCGGAATTCGAAAGCGGTTCACCTCATTGGGAGACGAGCGCTCTTTCCCCTAAACCACCACGTCTCACGTTTTTTTTTTTTTTTTTTTTTTTTTTAATAACCGTCGTTGAACAGCAGACCCAATATTTTTGGGTTTACGACTACTACTAATGTTCAACTCCGTAGCCTTGTAATTTTGAACCCAATACAGAAGACAAGGGAACTTCTGGATCAAGTACTGGGAGAAATTTGCTTTCGTAGAGGACTTTTTGATGCAACTAACCCGCATTTGCGTTACATGGAGAGGAAGACCACGAGAATTTCCCACGGTTAACCTGGTGGCAAGGGGACTCTAGCCCATGATCCGTCTACCATTGAGGATATTTCAAGTCAGCACTGTGGTCGGTGTAAGCTGGATGCGAAATTCGTATCGACCAGCCACCGCTGAGATTCGAACCCGGTTCACCTCATTGGGAGGCGAGCGCTCTATCCCCTGAGCCACCATGGCTCACGATAGTTGTTTGTCATAATTTAAATATACAGTGAAACCTTTAGAAATGACCACCTCTATGTAGCGACCTCCTCTATTACGACCACTTTTATGAGACACGGAATTTTTTGCCATTAAACTTGGTGTGAAGAAAACCTTCCAAAGAGACCATCAAAACCTCTCCTATCGACGGGACACACCTCTGCATCAAATGTGGAAAAGGTCTAACAAGGAAACACGAAAAAATATCAAAACAAAAAATATTAACCAAACAAATAAGTAGCAAATAAACGTTAAAATGTATTCAAAATATTTGTGTGAGATTTATATTTAGAGAGCTCTTTTTGACTATCTTTGGAACAACCTCTTGATGCAGAGGGCACTGAAGATGAGGTTATCAATGATTTTTTTTTTAGAGTTGAAAGTTAAATTAGGAAGAAAAAAAAGTTATTCTAGAAAAAACTGAGCATCTCAAACAAACCTCTCATTTCTTAAAGCTAACCAATTTTTATAATGAAATTAGATGCAAACTGAAACATAATTGTTCATTTATTTAAAATAGTTCTATCAGTCATAATTGGTAAATTTGTTTTTACTCATAATTACATTAGTAGGGATCATTTTTATTGAAGCTAAATTTTACTCATCAATTCGGTTTTTGACTAAAACACGAGGGACACTGACTGAAATTAAAAGTGTTTACAAAAAATCAAATATCAATCAATCGATAACATTTTGAAGTCAATGGAAGTTAACCCTAATAACGACCAACCTTCATTAACGATCATTTTACTGTGGAACAGAGAGTGGTGGGTCGCTCCGGAGAGGTTTCTTTGTACTTTGAAGACTATTAAATTACATAAAATAATACAAATAACTATTGAAATCTATTATTAATCATTGAGTAATTGACTAAACAAGCTAAATGGAATAAAACAGACTATACGTACAAACTTAAGTGCAAAAAGTTTTCAATTCGCATTAATATTTTCAAAGGTATGCTCAAAATTGCTAACATTATATGGCTTGGATCAATATTTCAAATACTCTCGTAGCTAAACTATTGGAGCGATATTTTCCAAATTAATGAAGAAATTATTGGAGCATAATGCATAGTTGACGACGATAAAATGAACTCGCTTTAAAATTGACGACGCATACGACCATGAAGTTTACTAAGTCTTCTTAAAATATTGTGATGCGTTTTATGCAATTTCGCTGTGGTTTCCAGTTTATTTAACGCATCCCCGGTGATATGTTTTAGCGTTTTAACTGCTAACATTTTATTAAGTTCCTGTAGTAATGCGTAATTAGTTGATTTTAAATGACCTTAGCAAACGATCTTAGCGCCATTTTCTTTTAACATAAAAGAATGAACACATATATATTTTCACTATCTAAAAGAGATAGGTTAAATATTATTTCTATATTTTATGCATGCCGCTCATATGAAACTATTTATTTACCTAAAAGAATTTTGATTTATTTCGTTTGATTTAGTGTTATTTTAATGTTTAAAATGGAAGAAAAGAACGCTCTTTTTTTCATTTTTTTCTTAACGATTTTGCAAGCAAACGATTTTGACTTTTATTTCTAAAAATTGTTTTTATTTAAAAAAAGGCGATATGTTTATTTTTTTACCGAGTTTATGAATTAAATTACTGGAGAAGATCAAAATTCCTTTTTAACTATTTAATAAATGCGTTGTGATTATGGATCTCTGGCATTTTTTATTGGTTACTTGATAAAGGAAAAGTCCAAATTTTCGATTTTTTTTGGACACTCCTTCTATATTTAATACTTTTTCAATTTACAAACAATTCTAAATAAGCATATATTTTTTTTGTAATTTACAGATTGTGCCCAATTTGATAGTTATGTTAAGTTACTATTTATGTTAGGGTTGCCAATTGGACACCTGCAAGTAAAAGCGTGGCTTTGTTTACATTAGCAGCTGTTCTTTCCATTCTATTTCGAGTTAGCTTACCCCGTCAAGTATCAATTCTCATAAGTGATACATTCTATAATCCTTCACAAAATTCTTTCACAATGATTTCAATTCTTGACCATCTATTTCTTATTTAACACAAGGCTCGAAGCCATGTAGAACATAAAGAAACTAATTATCCATCGAAGTTGCCAGGTGCGCAAAATAAAAATATATCTCTTGTTACAGTAAAATACATAAACAAATAATAAATCTAAGAAGGAATTATATTTTAACAAATTCAATACGCTTGACGGCACTTTATCTAATTAACTGCAAGTTAATTAGCATTCTAATTCATGTGGAGAAACTTAACTCAACTTTGACAAGCCATTTTGTTTATTTTGACGATCAGCGGGCGCTGACGTCATAGTTCACATGTGTGGGTATGATTGATCTTCTTCTTCTCGAAGTGCAAGTACCCAATTGAAAGATCAAAGTTGAACTATAAAACATGAATAATAATATATAAATATCATAAAAAATGCATCCATTATATAAAACATTAATTCGTTATTAAATTGTGTGGAAAGTATTAAGAAAATAGTGTAGAAGCACAAATTATTTTTATAAATTAATAATTTCTTGAAAAAAACGTATTGGAATCAGTGATTGAATTTTTTAGAGCACTTAAAGATGTTCGGCGTAAGGCAAAAATTTTACACTTAGCACGTAATAAGAATTATAACTAAAAATATAGAAACTGATACATCCAATGGGGCAATACAGACCCTCGACTCTGAAATACGATATCTGCTCTCGACTCGTGCCGACCACAGTGCAGACGTAAAACATCCTCAGTGTTGGATGGATCATTGGTTAGTTAGAATCTTCTTGCCGTCGGGCTAAACATGTGAGGTTTTTCTAGGTATTCCACACCATGTAACGTAGATGCGAGTTAGTTCCATCGAAACGTTCTCCACGAAGGTGAGTTTGTCCCAATGTTTGATCTAGGAATTTCCTTCTCTTCTTCTGGGTACTTTCCTCCTGGCTCCCCCTTTCCCTTGTCTTTTGGGTTGGTTTCGAAATTACGAGGCTACTGTCTTGAATATGGATTAAAGTAAACACAAAAATGTGTCATTTGTAGAAATCCCGTGAGGAACTGAAATAAAACTGGAATTTCGTAACTACTGAGAAACAGGAGGTTGCTCATTAAAGTAAACGGCAGAAAAATAATTAGAAGATCAGTTAATTTTTAAAAAATAATTTGGTTTTATTTTTCTTCAAGAATAACAGCCGGAAGTTTTGTGGTTTTTTCAGATGGTAGTTGCATTTTAGAAACATCATGTGTTGACATCATTAGTGCAAGAAGAATGATAAATTCTGTCTGCAGTGATCTTATAAACGATTAAAAATCGTATTGTCATCATGAGGAGAAATTCTATGTGATGATTAAAGAACGATAAATTCTACCATCAGGGATCAAGAAAAGATTAAAGATTGCATTCTGATCATGACAATAAATTCTATGTCATGAATAAAGAACTATAAATTCTGCCAACAGTGATCAAGGAAAGATTAAAGCTTGTATTCTGATCATGACAATAAATTCTAATTGGATATTAAAGAATGATAAATTCTACTGGTCGTGATGAAGAAAAGATTGATTAGTTGTAAAAAGAACGGATGGAAATTCTGATTGTGCAATATTTCACCACACGAAGTCCAACGAGTTAGTAAAAACGTAGTTAAGTCATTTAACATTTTAAACAACTTAAACTAAAGAGTTAAAAGAAAACATTTTATTTTTTTTTAAATACGCAGGTTGTTGTCCTCGCTTATACATTCACTATTTGGCGTGGACCTTCATCCCTGCAATAAATAAATATTTGAAATAAATAAAATAGTAATTTAATAAAAATAACTACAATTAAAAATTTATACATTTTTGACGAACTATTCTTACTGGTCTAGTGAGTTCAGAATATGTTCTAGTTGAGTTAAACATCTTAATGATGAGTCCACGAACAAAAAAGGCGAAATGGTTGAGAGAATTTTAATCACAGGCTATTCGAATGAGTGCATTGAAGTCTGTTTGTCATGGGCGCTAATCAATTACGGGAAGTAACATTACCAAATGTCATCTAATTTTCTTCTATAGACTGGCAAATACGAACTAATACGAAAGGATCCGTGAAAATTGAATAGATTAGTTGATTTCATTTGGAATTTCAGGATTTCATCTAAATTTTCTTCTACAGACTGGCGAATACGCACTAATACGAAAGGATCCATGAAAATTTAACAGATTAATTGATTTCATTTGGAATTTCAGATTTTTATAGAATTTTCTTCCATTGACTTACAAAT
This sequence comes from Parasteatoda tepidariorum, assembly GCF_982258835.1. Taxonomy (NCBI): domain Eukaryota; kingdom Metazoa; phylum Arthropoda; class Arachnida; order Araneae; family Theridiidae; genus Parasteatoda; species Parasteatoda tepidariorum. The sequence goes on along the minus strand of NC_141758.1, from coordinate 96,134,957 downwards.
ACGAACTAATACGAGAGGATCCATGGAAATTTAATAGATTAGTTGATTTTATTCGGAATTTCAGAATTTCATCTAATTTTCTTTGATAGACTGGCAAATACGAACTAATACAAAAGGATCCGTGAAAATTGAATAGATTAGTTGATTTCATTTGGAATTTCACCTAATTTTTTTCTATAGACTGGCAAATGCGAACCAATACGAAAGGATTCATGAAAATTGAATAGATTAGTCGATTTCATTTGGAATATCAGGATTTCATCGAATATTCTTCTATAAACTGGCAAATACGAACTAATGCGCAAGGATCCATGAAAATTGAATATATTAGTTGATTTCATTTGGAGTTCCTTTAAATGTTTAAAATGGAACTAATAAAATAGTAATATTATGGGTATTTATCGGTTATAGGGATCATGATTCGCCCAACACGAAAGAAGAACGCTTGATTCGGGTTTACCAGGGTCGCACCGGCTACCGATAATAAGCAATAGGCGTATCAAATTCAACATTATCGCAATTATGAACGGCAGTAATAATTATTGAATGCAATAATACCAAAATTCAGGGCCCACGCTAAGTAATCGCCACCTCTCCAAATGAGAAAAAGTCGTAAATTTGGCGAATAAAGTTGTGTTTTGGCGAATGATTTTTTACACTGAGAAGAAAAATATATATTTACCTCGATGCTGAAAATTACGTCTAAATAAGTTTTTCTAAACAAATCAGTATTTTTAATTCGATTATAGTAATTTTTGGTAGATGCTCCGCATAGCAAATTAGAGTTTGGTCCGAATAATACAAGCCTGAAACAAACTACAGTAAAATAGTTTTCTATGCGGAAAAAATTAATCATAAAAAATGGTTAAAATTTGCATTTGGCGAAAACTTTCGAAAATTGGCGAATACTTTTGATATTTTGCTTTTTTACTGACTAATAATTTGAAATCCTTATAGCGCGGGCTCTGCATATTCATATCATGACATTATCGCGATCATTATGACAACAGCAATTTTTGTTTGCGATGATACCATGATTATTATTAATAACTATAATTATTGAAAAGGTTAATATCACGGTCATTATCGATTCCATAACTATCTAAAAGATAATATCGCGAATGTTAATAATAGGGTTATATTGCGAATGTTGATAAATTTTATTCAGATTGTGTTTCTAATAATCGCTTTACTGTGTTTCTAATAATATCAAATTGTGTTTCTAATAATCTCAGATTGTGTTTCTAATAATCTCAGATTGTGTTTCTAATAAACTCAGATTGTGTTTCTAATAAACTCAGATTGAGTTTCTAATAATCTCAGATTGTGTTTCTAATAATCTGAGATTATGTTTCTAATAATCTCAGATTGTGCTTCTAATAATCTCAGATTGTGTTTCTAATAATCTCAGATTGTGTTTCTAATAATCTCAGATTGTGTTTCTAATAATCTGAGATTATGTTTCTAATAATCTCAGATTGTGCTTCTAATAATCTCAGATTGTGTTTCTAATAATCTCAGATTGTGTTTCTAATAATCGCTTCACTGTGTTTCTAATAATCTCAGATTGTGTTTCGAATAATCTCAGATTGTGTTTCTAATAATCTGAGATTATGTTTCTAATAATCTCAGATTGTGCTTCTAATAATCTCAGATTGTGTTTCTAATAATCTCAGATTGTGTTTCTAATAATCGCTTCACTGTGTTTCTAATAATCTCAGATTGTGTTTCGAATAATCTCAGATTGTGTTTCTAATAATCTGAGATTATGTTTCTAATAATCTCAGATTGTGCTTCTAATAATCTCAGATTGTGTTTCTAATAATCTCAGATTGTGTTTCTAATAATCTCTGATTATGTTTCTAATAATCTCAGATTGTGCTTTGAATAATCTCAGATTATGTTTCTAATAATCTCAGATTGTGCTTTGAATAATCTCAGATTGTGTTTCTAATAATCTCAGGTTGTGTTTCTAATATTCGCTTTACTGTGTTTCAAACAATCTCAGATTGTGTTTCTAATATTCGCTTTACTGTGTTTCTAACAATCTCAGATTTTGTTTTTAAAGATCGCTTTACTGTGTATCGAATAATCTCCGATTGTGTTTCGAATAATCACTTTACAATTCCTTCGGCAATCCAATGGGCACCTAAGTTTTCTGTTTCATCCCTCTGAATTGTAATTCGCCAGATTTCTGCAATGGTTTTGCTGTTTCTTCGCTTAAATGTAAATTTTGCGTCCTCTTGCTTCACTTCTGTCTTTTTGCTTTCTTTCTTTTTATTTATTTATTTATTTTTTGACTAAGGTTTAAAAACTAATGTTAAGGGTAGTGTATATTAAAGGTTCGCTGTATACGTTACAACAATAAACAATTTGTTTCCCAAAAGGTGTCTTGTTGAGCATTATTTATTCATTTAAATTAAAAAAAAAGATAACTTTAAATTTAGAATTGTGGCGTAATTATCACTATAAATATTAAATACCAATCCACTAGTATATAAGACAATCTCGATGACTTCGTATCTTAGATGAAGATGAAAATACCCCCCACGGAATCGATACCCTGACAAATACTGTATCAGTCAGTTCTATCTTGAGGTACCTTTTGATAGATGAAGGTTGACATAGCCTTAAACTATATCTCCTCAGAACTATATCTCCTGTTTTTAGGTAGGTACGTACTTTATTTACATTGCACTAGAGCTGCACAATGGGCTATAGACGACGATCTGGGAAATATCGTTGAAGATGATCCGAAGACATACTATTACAATTTTGATCCTTATCTTTAGAAAACGATTTTATAAATTGAAGGAAAATGTGAAATCGTTTTCTGCAACCAAAAAAAAATTAAAGCAAGAACATATTGTTCAATTAGTGAGTTGAAATCTAACTATATTCCTTATGGAAAAATGAAATTTTTTTTCTTCATCTTTTAACGTTTGGGGACAGAGTTAATGTGATTTTAATTTGCCGACAAAGATCAGGTTGGTAAGTGAATATATTTTGTCCCAAATGGTGGAAATTTCAACCTCTAACCTAACGACTTACTCCAAAAGCGTTTCCGATCGCCGTCTCCAACAGAGCAAAACCTTCTTCTTCGTCTCCCAACCATCAATGATGTAGAAATCAATGGATGCGCATGCGCTAAAGCAATCCCGCCAACATAATCCGAAAGTGGGGGTGGAATAAAATCTGCATTTCTTTTCTCCTCTTCCCTTTCAAGACCAAACATTTTTTTTTTATTTATTATTATTTTGTTCAACCTTAAAGCAAAAGATTTTTATTCTTCTTCGTTCCACAACAGTTTTTTTTCTCTCAGTTTTTATTCCTTAAGTCAATAATATGCAGAGAGTTGTGGTGCCAAATATCTTTTTCATTCATGAGGGCCAAAGATGGTTCCTGTTACGCCTTCTTGTTCTATTCCATTCGAACTATTTTCTTATTCAAATATCTGAGGGTTTTAGTATTTGAACTTAGGGTGGGCCGGAGTATAACGAAATATTACACATATGTAAAAATATATGAAAAAAAGAAGAAGAAATATGTATTATTCAACATATTAATGTTCAGAATTACGTAAAATAATATGCAATCATTGCAGTTCGAAATGTAAGGTATAAAATTTTTTTAATCATATTAAAGTTTGTATTTTGCTATATAGAATTACGTGCTTTAAGATGATGCTAAAAAATTGTATACTTTACCATTCAAAATTTCTTTGATTATTACTTAATGAATTAATTAAAAAAAATAACGAATATTTACTAGAATTTATTTTTGCATCGAATTTTCTTTTGGCAAACCAATTTTATAATCGTGTGCAAAAAATTTTCACTTCGTTTAAAAAGTTCGAAAAAAACTTAAATTAACATTAAGGGGTCCGAACTTTGAACCCCTGTTCTAAGCAAACTATCGGGAGCGTATTTATTAGACAGCGAATACTCCCTATATAATTGGGGTCAAAAATCCGAATCCGTCGAAATTTTTTTTTATTCAGAGAAAATACGTCTTTGTGTCTGACTTTGTAACTGAAAATATATTATTATAAATATATATTTGTAACTGATAGTTTATTTGAGGTCACCCTTCGAACCATTGAGATTGAGAAAGTGAAAATCTGATCATCAGATCAAATGTTATTCAGAAGACTCCCTTTAGAAGAGTAGAAGATCCAGAAGAAGAACCTATTTAGATTCGTTATTACCTTTTTCAAACCCAAATATATTAATTTTGTCGGGTTTACAATAATCAAAAATTGACACAGATAAAATTTGTTAAAATGTTTGATAACTGTTAGACCTTGCTTTTTAAATTGAATCAAACCCAAGTTTTTCATTGAAATAGAGAGGGTTTGTTTAATCAAATTAATTCTTAGTTTTCAAATATTTCTCGTTTTAAATCATATCCTTATATTTCAATGTAATTTTTTAAAACTATTTAGTTACGTGAATCAATGATATTAATATTTGTTTATGAATAGTATGGTGACAATTTTTTTTAAAAAAGTGAAGCTATTTACGATCATTCAATATCTTCTATGAGTTTAAACAGTGGTTAATATATAAATTTACATTTAGAAGTATTATTAAGTTAGAATATAAACTTATATTTTTGTCTAATATACTGTGATATAAGTATTTTATTCTTATTTTTAAGTAACTGAAGCTGTCGTGGCACTCTTTGTTTAAAGCCTATCCACCGCGACAAGGTGGTGCCACATCGGATAGGGTCGGTTTTTAATTGTCCCGCCAAAAACCGTATAAAAAGCAGATAGTGATTCGATTTTTAATTGTCCTTCGGCCAAAAATCGTGTAAAATGCAAGAAATATTTTGATTTTTAATTGTCTTAAAGCCAAAAATCACAGAAAAAGCAACTGCAAGAAAAGGTCCGGACACAGCGTAACCCTCAGAACATGCTGATGCTACTTATCACGGACATTCAGAGAGATTAAATCAATCTCTCTGGGCCATACAGAACGATTACTCTGTCTGGCTCAGAAAATCCAATTGCAAGTGAACAATGTTCACCCTGTCCAACGCTACGCATTGAACAGCAATTGAGTTTGGAAAAGAACTTGCAGATCTTTCTAAACCACTTCATAATGTCAGTGGGTATTTAAAACGCTTTTTTTGAAAAGAGCTTAATAAGAACAAGTTGATCGCACCACTATCAAAATGGAAATGACTGAAACAAAGCAATGTTTCGTTATTAATCTTGTAACAATTAAATTAGAGTATTGTTGGTAAGGAAATTAGGAAGTTTTTTTGTATTTAAACAACAAATGTAAACAATGAGAAAGCTAATTGTTGAAATGAACTGTAAGTTAAAATTGTTTTATTGTTGAGCACAAGCTTGGTGTGCAGATGATCAGTTCCAATGAAACGGGAAAACACTTTTAAAAATGTCACACTTAGATAAGAATAAGCGTTCGGGATATAATTTTTTTAATACGTACAATAAAAACCCGATGTAACGAAAACAGCATACAACGATAAATCCATTATTGTCACTATTCCAATAATCCACTAGTTTCCGTCAAAATATTAGTATTAAAGATACAAAAACTGTATATTTATGACAAGATAGCCCACTTTCGCGCGACTAACTTTTTTAGGGTTTTCTGTCGTTTATGTGAACAAGCCTATACGAAAAAGGGGAAAATGTGGAAGACATCTTTATTTCTTTTTAAAAATAATTATTATTTATTTATTTGAAAAATTAAAATAGGGGTGGAATAAAATTTGCATTTCTTTGCTTTTCTCCTCTTCCTTTTCGAGACCAAACGTTTTTTATTTTACTTTGTTCTAACTTAAAGCAAAAGATTTTTATTCTTTTCCGTTTTACTGAAATTTTTTTTACTCTCTTTTTCTTTTTTAAGTCAATATGCAGAGAGTTGTGGTGCCAAATATCGTTTTCATTCATGAGGGATAAAGATGGTTTTAATTTAATTTATGGAAACATGTTAACCTTTTGCCTAAGGCGCCTGATAGTACCTGCTATCTGGACCATCAGTTGTACCAGCAGTAAACAAAAGGTTAAAGAGTACAGTCACACATGGTTTGAAAAAATCAGTGTCAGTCAGAGAAAAAAATAACAAACGATCGTTTGGTAGCCCGACGACCTATGCACGAATTCGAGCACTTTACGGTAGAACAGTTTAGCGAGTACCGAAACCGCGTACCCTCGGTCTCTAAGCAGACTGATCTAAGTAATCACCCTCCCCCTTACTGACCGCAGCCAGTGATGCTTGACTTCGGTGTTCTACTGAGAACCGTGTCTTTGCGATCAGCCCACTACGGGGCCAAGAAAAAGACGGGGAAAGATCACTTGGTATTAGATTTAAAGAAGTTGTAAAATGACCATTTAAAGCCCTCATTTCTCGAGTGACACTAATTACGCAAATGCGGGTTAGTTCCACCAAAAAGTCCTCCACGAAGGCAAATTTCTCCTAATACTTAATCCAGGAGTTCCCTTGTCTTCTGGATTGAGTTCAAAAGTCTGGCTGCGGAGTTGAGTATTGCGGGACAACCCCAACAATTGGGTCCGCTGTGCAACGACGGTTATGAAATTAAAATAAGACGTGAGACAGAAAAACCACCTTAATGACGACATTCCTGGTAAATTAAACTAGCAGACTCATTTATATTCTTTCTTAAAATGACCCCTACTGGCAACTTTAGCTAAGCTTTGGAAAATATATAAGAGAGTCCCTCTAATAAAACTCATCTTAAGATCAATTACTATCAGTTTTAAGGACATTGCGTGAGGCTTTCTTCTTCAATTTTATCCTAAGTAGAAATTAACCTTTCGTGACAAACGATGAGCTCTGTCTTCTTTTAGCAAACGATAAAATAAAAAAAAATAGCAAACGATAAAAAAAAAAGAAGAATTAGAAAAAACGGACATTTTGTGAAGAAACTTATGTCACTGATGTTAAGGAAAATGTATTTTTAATAGAAACAGTTTACAATTTATTTTCTACATCGAAGGGTTCTTTTGATGTTTGGAAACAATAGGAAATTCAGGCGTTCTTTTTCATTTTTTGACGTTTATGTCTAAATTCAGTATACATATAATAACTGATGATTTGTTCGATAAAGACTGCGAATAAACTTTTTTTTCTTCGTCTTAACCATATGGCATGTGCAACCCAGGGCTAAAGAGAATACAAGGGCTAGTTCACACCGCTCTTAGAGCTGAAGCTACGATTTCCCTCCTCATGACGTCACTGTGTCCACAGATCTCGGAGATCGCAAGCAAAGATATGATAACTTTGCATCTTTCTCTTTGTAAAAATAAGTTAGACTTTTTCTGGTTATTAGCCTTCAAACTTTACGTAATTAACACATTATTTCAGTTCATAAACATAGTTCAAAAAAACTTTCTTGGTTATTATATTAAAAAAATACCATTTTAAACTTATAAAAAATTTTTGCTAGTTGGTGAAAATGACGCGATAAATACTTTATTTTAAAAAGTTCAGTTTTAACTTTAACTATTAAGAAAAATGAAGGCATATATCGACACTTTTTTTTATGTACATATTCTTTTATAAAGATAAGTTAAGTTAAATTTAGAATCCCTGATTTTAAAATATGTCGTTAATAGCAATTTGTTCATACTTAATCATTAGGAAACATCAACCTTAAACGCTAATTACTGAAACAAAATAATAATTTAGGTTCATAATGACATTAGAAATTTTACAATTGTTTATAGACATTTAAATTTACGATGATATAATTTATAGATATTTAAATTGAAGAGAATATAATTTTTAAAAAAAATCATAAATATTTAGAATAACTACATTAAAAAATATGTTATGAAATTAGGAGAATTTCAACAATGTACTATATATTTTACTTATACTTTTTACTTACATTTTAATTTTCTTTGACTTTATCTATTTTTTAATTCTTTTCACCTGCCTTTCTTTATGAAGTAACGAGGCGGTTTCTATTTAGATAATGAATTTTTATAAAAGTTCTTTACGACAGAATAAACGTATTGCTGTTTTATACTAACTGTATCATTTCGAAATCCATTCTTTACGTAGTTGTTCATTTACTTTAGGGAACACGCGAAAAATTAAACTTTTTCCTTTTGTTTTTATATCAGAATTTTTGCAAGTTGCAATCGCGCAAACTGGCATTTCGATAATAGTTTTAAATTCTTGTAAATTCACTGCAAAAACTGAGGAAAGTCATTATAGAAAATAACAAATGTCTTAGAATATCTCGCAAAAAGAAATGATCCAATATTAGTTAGAGCTAGTAAGGCCAAACGCTCCGTTCTTGAAGTAAAAGTGCAAGCTTTGCGCCAAAGTGACGTCACTAGAGTGACGTCGGAGTATCGGCGCGGCGAGAGATACTTCAAAGGAGTGAACCAGCCCTTCTATTCTCTTTAGCCCTGTGTGCAACCTAGCTTTGACCTTTTACATAAATACTTTTCCTTTTTTCTTTTATAAAACACTTTATCGTTTGCTTAAAATAACTTTTTCAGAAGAGAAGAAATACTCGCACAGTTTAATAGCGGTTACGTTCTATCATATTTGATTCGGTTAGCAAAAATTGGCATTTTAATGTTGCCATCAAAGGATCTCAAATCACAAAAGACTATGGAGAAAAATGCGAAAATGTTACTCTGAAATAAATGCTTTAAACCGTTTTAGGTCTTAAATTTTTCTTTTTCTTCCGCTTTTAAATTTTTTTATTTTATTTTAGTGTTTTATTCTTCTTAGTTTTGGTCTGTTAGTTTAATTCTATAAGTGGTCAAAATTTTGATCAGCAATCCTTGCACCATTTAGAAATGCTTTAAAAATTTATATTCGTATTAGACTGTGGTTAAAATGTAAGCAAACTAACTAATCAGAAAGTGGTCGGTTAAAACTTTAACAATAATGCCACATTTCTGTTTATATTTTATAACCAAAGTTGAACAGCCGACCCAATTTAGGGTTTACGACTAAATGTGAGCCTGCGGCCCTTCTTACGAAAAAGGCTATTCACCGATTTAATAAAAATAAATAAATAGGGAGATTTTACCCGTGTAGTAAATGGTGACTGATGCACGTTAAATTTGTCGAGTCCCAAAGTCCTCCATGTTCTCATAAATCAATACCTCTGGGGGTACTGATGCAGGAGTTGCCTTGTCTTCAGGATTGGTTCAAAAATTACAAGGCTACGGAGTTGAACATTAGTAGTCGTAAACCCAAAAATGGGATCGGCTGTTCAACGATGGATATAAAATAAAATAAAATAAAATATAAAAAATATGGAGATTTCACAAATTTGCGTTAGCTTTCGTACGCAAGATTTCAAATAATTGCGCATGAGCATTTCAAGTGCGCATGCGTCAGTTCTGATTAAATACACGTACGAACGTGAAAAAATATCTTAACTTACGTAAGTGAAAAGTAGAGATTTTGAAAAATTCCGTAAGTTAAAAACGCTAACGTAGTGGAATATCATTTTAACTTCGACTGCAAAATCAAAACAAACATTTACAATGGACGTAGACTAACTCTTTAAAGATGTGGCATACGATTTAAAATGGTTTGCTCTACGTAAAACTGTGGTTCTGTAGGCAGAGAAATTTGGCAGATTTATAGACTTTAATAAATTCAGCGATAAAGAATGCAGCTCTCTCTTTCTCGCATGCCTGTGAAGGCAGAGGGGTGCGATTGAAATGTTATTCAGTGGCGCCATCTATGGCCAAGAATTCGACTTCTGCCACACCCATACGTCACACCCCTTTATAGCGCAGACCCATTCATACATCCATTCATTCATCCACAGATCTTAATTTTGACCTGAATCAGAGAACGATCGATCTCCAACCCAGTACCCCCAGAGGTAATGATTTGTTATGAGAACATGGAGGACTTTGCGGCTCGATAGATTTAATGTGCACCAGTCTCCATTAACTACATGGGGAGTCTTCGTGGATTTTTTTTAAAAAGTGCTTAATTTTCCCATTTCGAAAATAAGATTTTTTCTTTACCATGTCTATTTTCGCCACGTATTATCAGGGATCTGTTTAGAAGAAATTTGGGTCCGTTAACGGACCCTTTATAAAATATCTTTTCATAAAAACGGACCCTTCACAAATTTGTTTATCTTCATTATTGTTTTGTTAATCGAATAAACTCTTCCCGGTAGCGGGGGGAGGGGATAAAGATGGATGTTAATGAATTAAGTTTTGTCTTCGGCAAACGCTTCTTCCATTATTCGTCCGAAATGAATATTCTGCTTTCATCAGTATAGGCTAAATACCAAATATTTGTATGTTGCATCTCTAATTTAGAAGCAGCAATTGCTGTTTATTTTTGAAAATTTAAATTTTTTTATTATAATATTACAGTGTTGAGCATCATGTTGTATCTATTTACAATTTAAAAACTCATAGAAAAAAATTTTTTTTTGCATTAAACGGACCCTATTTACTCAAATTCATAAAAGCAAGACCCTGGTTGAAAGAATGTGACTTTACAAGTAATTTTTTCACAATTTTACAAAAACAGGACCTTTCACAAAATGTCTGGACAGACCCCTGATTATACAAAATCGCAGTTTTTCACATTGTTCTATTCAACGATTTCTATCATACATCTATAATTATTTTTCTATCGTTACTATTCATTTATCTATTTTAGAGCTCTATTCAACGTTTTCACAATTCATTCAAACACAATGCATTTCGGCGTTGAGTCGTTTCGCAGCATATGAAAGCACCAATCATTTTACATGTTTGCTGAAATACTTGAAATGGAACCGAAAAATCTCTGATCATTTTATAATGGCTAATATAATCAGAAAAGAGTTCTTTGTCAGAAACTACTTATTTTATCATGATCATGTAAAGCCATGAAAAATTATTTTGTTACTGTAGATACTGCTTAAAAATATTTTTAGTGCTTAAAAAGCTCTTAAAAGGTGCTTATTTTTTGTTGAAAGATTTGGCTACGCACCCTGAATAATAATTGTCGAAACTTTTATTTAAACAGGCTTAGAAACGCCTGTTTTATCGTAGCATTACGAATTGGTCGACTAAAGAAAGTATTAAATTATAATAAAACAGTCGTTTCTGGACTTTTTAGAATGTAATTTCCGTTAATTAGGGATAATCTTTTATTCCATCAGTTGTTATGTTATAAAATAAAATTTAATTTTAAATGAAATAACCTTAGCTATAATCGTTAATTTAAAAAAACGATGGCTCCTAGTACTAAAAGGCTAGGAGCCATCCCCTCTGCAGAGGATCAAAATTGCAATGGCATGTCTTCGGATCATCTTCAGGGGTGCTTCCCAGACCGTCGCCAATAGCCCATTGTGCGGCTTTAGTGCGACGTCAATAAAGTACGTAAGTACATAAAAAAAAAACTATCTCCTTTTCTTTGTAAGCATTTAATTAAAAATAATATTTTGAGTGAATCAACTACTGATTTCGTAGCTCTGATTCAAACAATATTAAGGAAGCTATTAAATATGTGAATCGATTCTATTCTTTTTTAGTCTGAAGTTAGTTAAGTAAATTCTTCTTATTTCCATAAATGGGAATAAATTAAATTCAACACTTAAATTGAAACGTCAATTGCATCAATCTCAATTAAAATTTCCTAAACTAATTCTCCAACTATTAAAAGTCAGCGTTGCTAACACAAATATCATCTTAGTTTTTTGCAACCCCTGAAAAAAAAATCGCTAATCGGAAATAAATGTTGTATTTTAATTAAAACTTCTCTCACCGCGGGCTTCCATTTAAACTATCATTTTGTTCATTATTTTGTCCACACTTGTAACAAAAAGCTATTTTATTTAATCTCGGCAGGTGCAAAAAAAAAAAGTCATTATCCTACTTACACTAAAAAACGGGAGCACATCTCATATCTTTAAAAGATCGTAAATCGTAATAAAAAATAAAAAAAGAAGACAAAATAGTCTGATATTGTTTTCGTTGATGGCAATAGCCTTCTACTGCTAAGTGACAAATTGCATAATTTAGCTTTCAGCGCATAAGAGTAGCTACTACGATTATCTGTGATAGTGGGGAAAAAATGCCGAAAAAATAAGAACTTTCTAAATAAATATTTATTTAAATTATACAAATAAAACTGTTTTATTTTAAATTAATAAGGGCAGACGCATCTTTTTATCTCATTTCATATTTAAATGGTTATCTTCAATTTTCAAGAGCCACTTTTTTTTTTCATTTGAGTACTTTATTAAAACATATTTACTGAACTAAATTCCCATAGAGGGCCAGGGCCTACTGTGCCCATCTCAGTTTTCTTGACCTTGGGCTCTGGGGTGCAGGAGCAGATGTTCCGGTCAGGTGGTCAACCGAAGGCGGAACCCCCATTGTTTAGTTCCCAAGCATGCTTAGTACTCATTTATCGACCCACTGAAGGGATGAAAGGCTGAGTCAACCTTGCCCGGCTCGAGGATCGAACCCAGGACCTGTAGCACGGGAGCGCTACCACTCAGCCACCGGGCGTCAAAATATTTACTAGTATATTTTTCAAATTAAAAAAAATATATATATACTAGTAAAATATTTACTAGTATATTTTTCAAATTAAAAAAAATATATATATACTAGTAAAATATTTACTAGTATATATACAGGGTGTCCCAAAAGGTCGTTTACAAACTTAACATGCTGGTCTGTCATATCATGATGAACAAGATTTACATAGGAACTTGTGTCCGAAAATTAAAACTGAGACCTCTAGAGGGCGATAAGTGCAGGTTTGGATGAGGAGAGAAAAAATGATATCGATAGCGGTGTTAATATGATTTTTATTATAAAACAACATTACATCACAGCAAATGCTCAAAATTCCTTCCATTCGCCACAATGCACGTTTCACAGCGTCGGCGCATGGATTCACGAACCCGTTCAAATTGGCCAGGACAGTCACGGACACGTGCTGCCGCTTCCGCTATAAGATCCATGTCCGATGTTACAGGTGTCTCTTACACTATGGACTTCATGTGTCCCCACAGGTAGAAATCCAGGGGAGTCAGGTCGGGGGATTGCGGCAGCCATGGGACTGGTCCGCCTCCACCGATCCAGCGATTAGGATAAATCCTATCGAGGTATTCTCGAACAGCGTAGCTAAAGTGGGCAGGCGCTCCATCATGCTAAAACCAGATGTTTCGGCGTGTAGCGGCTGGAACGTCACCCATCAGATCCGTCAGAACTCTTTCTAAAAAAATGCGATAGGTATTTCCGTCGAGGCGTTCAGGTAGAAGGTAAGGGTCAACCAACATGTCACCGATAATACCAGCCGTAACGTTTACGCTGAAACGTTGTTGATGTGCATGGGCACGTGTACATCTTGGGTTTTCATGCGCCCATACGTGCATGTTGTGCAGGTTCACGACACCATCCCGTGTAAAGCAGGGTTCATCAGAAAACAAAATCCATGATGGAAAATCTGGCTGTGCGACCCGCTGTTGCAAATACCAGCGTGAGAATGCAATGCGTTTGGGATAATCGTCAGCGCACAATGCCTGTACTTTTTGGAAGTGGTAAGGGTGTTGCATGTCATCGTGCAGTATGCGCATTATGGTGGAACGAGCTACACCCAAGACACGTTCGCCTTCTCGGAGACTTCTTTGCGGGTTGATGGCATACTCCTGTAGCACGGTTTCCTCTACGACAGGTGTGCGTGTAGCATGTTCTCGACCGATGTGGCTACGTGCTACGAAAGCACCTGATTCACATAATCTGCGGTGTAATCGTCCAAACAAAACATGACTTGGCTGACGTCTGTTTGGGAAGCGCTCAAGGTACGTCTGTGCTGCGGCTCGTCCATTTCCATCAGCGGCGCCGTATACGTAATGCATGTCGGCCATTTATGCGTTACTAAACTCATTCATCCTTTGCCTTCAACGCCCACGTCTGAAATTACTGTTTTTCCCACTCTCCCGTTTTCGTGCAATTATCGCCCTCTAGCGGTCTCAGTTTTAATTTTCGGACACAAGTTCCTATGTAAATCTTGTTCATCATGATATGACAGACCAGCATGTTAAGTTTGTAAACGACCTTTTGGGACACCCTGTATATATATATATATATATATATATATATATATATATATATATATATATATATATATATATATATATATATATATATATATATATATATATATATATATTTTTTTTTTTAATTTGAAAGATTTCGAATTAAAGTTAAAAATTTAATAAAAGTTTTGTCCAAAAAATTGAGTTTAAACTGAAATTTAGATTTAAAAAAAAGTCTGAAAATTTTATGAAACTCAATTTTTATAATATACAGTCTGCGAAAAAAATAATTAACCCTGAACAACACCCTGAATAATTTTTGACCAGATGATCAGATTTTCACGATGATCAGATTAAATTCAAATTAAATTCTGTTTGTTGCTTGCTAGAGCAGACGATGAAAACGTATTTTTTCCCGATGGTTTGGGAAGGAGGCAGGCCTCAATCTGAAGTCAAAAACTTGAACCCTTAACTTTAATTTTGCTTATTTCGCATATTTCAAGAACTGTTGTTGGCCATTAAGGCAAAGGGAGCGATTGTTCTTGTTCTCCAGTGGCGCCATCTATGGCCAAGAATTCGACTTCTGCCACACTCATACGTCACACCCGTTTACAGGGCGAACCCTTGCATACATCTATTCATTCCTCCACAGATCATCATTTTAACCTGAATCAGAGAACGATTAATCTCCAATTCAATACCACCAGAGGTGTAATTCGTTATGGGAGCATGGAGGACTGGGTGACTCGACAGATTTAACGTGCACCAGTCATCATTTACTACACGGGGAGGCTTCAGTTGGCTAGATTCGAACTCCCGTTTTTACGAACGTGAGTTCAGCACCTCAAGAACTAATGAAGCGATTCGAAGACATTTTGCTTACAATTGTAAAATTCGTTTATCCAAAGATTATTCATTTACACTTAAACACCTCAATATTATGTGAAAACTTGTGTACCTTACGAATTTTTCAACTATTAGTAAATGAAATTATAAATAGATATTAAATAGTTTACATTGAACTCTTTTTTAGATAAACGAATTTTGCAATTGTGTGCAAACATTTTATATTCTCTTCATTAGTTCTTGAGATGGGTCCACACATTCGACTGCTCTCCTGCCTTAAGTATTAGGACCCCGTGCGTTTTCTAGATACGTGGTTGTGCCTCTTAATAATACACCGCAAAATTGTTCTCGTATTACCAAGGCTTCTTATTTTAAGTTTTTATTGTCTGAGCTACTTAAATATTGCAGTAGCTTTTTTTTTCCTGAAATTTTATTAAAATATATCGTGCTTTATTTAATTGTATTGAAAAACGCAAAATGAAAAACGAGTTTTTAAGTAAATTATTTTATAAAAGGCGAAGTATTGAAATCGTTTTCATACTTCAGTTGTAAACGTCCGCTTTCTGTTGAAAACCAAACGATATTTGCCTCGGATTGATTTTATTTTGAAACCGATTTATATTTTTTTATCCTTTATTTAAATTTTTTTCATTATTTATTTTAGAAATTTTGAGAATAATATTTGCCTATGCCTTCCCACACAGACTTTTTAGAATAAAAAGGACTTCTTTCTTTTTTTTCTCCTCTTCCCACTATTCATCACGTGATCAGGGGCATCTTCCTAAATTGAATTTGGTACGTTGCCGTCTGTAAATCGCCCACTCTCTGAGAAAATAAAAAAAAAGCTATTAATAAGTCTATCAGAATAAATTGAGCCGAATTCTAATTCAATTTACCGCTACCAGTTTTCTTATTTAATTTCTCTGCTTCAAATTAACGAGTGGAGAAGATGGTTAAAACAGGGGAAAAGTGTTATTGTTTTTTGCAGTTGTTATTGCAATAAAAAATCGATGCGTGCAAACAGTTAAAAAATGTTTCAAGAGGATGTTTATTTTTCTGATTATGTAATTTATTGCAAGCATTACAAAAGCTCATTTTTCGCGATTTTCGTTTTTAAGGAATTCTTTTTATCTTTTTTTTTTCTCATTCTCCAAAAAAAAAAAAACTACCTACAGTCAAACTCAAATATAATGACAGAATTGTTTACTGTTATTCGAATTATTACATTGGAATATTTTTTTTTCACGTTTATGAGCGAATTTTTTGAGCAAGTCACGTTTATGAGCGAATTTTTTGAGCAAGTCACGTTTATGAGCGAATTTCGCTCATAAAAATTACGTAATTTTTATGAGCGAATTTCTTTATAATGGAATTGCTTAATGTCGATACAATAACGATTAAATTTTAATTTAAAGACTTTCTGCTATAATTTTTATCTTATGATACGAGTGCAAATTATTTGAACAACGAATATACTTCCAACTTAAATGCGAATAGTTAACGTCCTAACATATCCTTTACCACTAATGTGTAGAAATCATTCATCTAATTATGTAGCCAATGTGTAGACTATGGGGCCTAGCTTTGCGGTCCCCAAATGGTGTTCCGCGGAACCTAGGGGCCAAAGAAGTTCCAATAATTAGTACTTCTTTTAAACCAGTGATGTATTAAGATCCAACCTATAATTCATAATTTATTTAATATTTCGGTTGCCTTTATGAAATTACTTCATGTAAATGAAATGGAAATAGCATTTTTGAAAAGAAAATATAATATTTCTATTAAAAAGATGTTAAACAAATTATGAAAATGACAATCATTTATAAAATATTGCAATATTTACTATCACGTCTTTTTCAACTCAAAATAAAATAAATAATAAACAACTAAGTAAAATAGCTAAAAACAAGATAAAATAAACTACTAATAAAATAATAAACAATAACTTACAAATACAATAACTATATAATAAAATAACTATCAACGAAATTAATAACTAACTATTAAATACTGAAACTAACTTAACGAAATTAATGACTAACTATAATAACTGGGGAGATTTCCGTGGCAAAAATGTTTAAAATTGAGGCGTTATAAATATTTTAAATAATGACATTAAAAAATACATTCATTATGAAATTGGAAGAATTTTTAAGCATTAATAACTTTTATTTTTTAAATGTATTATTTTTTATGTTTTTTTTTTCTTTGTACATTTTTTTTCTTCTTTTCTGTTTAATGTTACGAGACGGTATCTATTTCAATGGCGAAATTAAAAGTTCTTAAACGTATAAACGAAAAACATAATGCTTTTTATATTCACAGGAATTCTTCTAGTACATTTTATAATTCATTTGATGCCACCTTTATATTTTCTGAAGTAAAACATGGAAAATTACGTTTTCTCATTTTGTATTTAATAATAATTCTTGCCGGTGATACTTGACTACTACTGTTAAATTTTTTGCTATCAGATGAGAAGAAAATTACTTCAAATAAATATGGAAAACAATGAATGCATTGGAATAAGTTTTTAAAAAAAGCTTGTTACATGCGAAACAATTTATTTTTAAAGCGAGAAATTGATGCTGCGCCGCCATAACGTCAAAGCGGCAAGAGTCTCTTCAAAGGTGTGACCTAACCCTTCTACTCACTCTTTAGACCTGGCCTCGAACGGCTAAATACACCACAATATGCAAATTAGTTAGGTATCTTTTGTGCTTTGACGGTAACATATCTAACAATCCGTATAAATAGATTCCTGAAACAGTGACATCTGAAATTCGATTCATTTCGAATGTTAACTAAAGAAAATGGCGCTACTGTTTCCTGTAATTTATGATCCGTCATTACGAGAAAAAATTGAGAAACTGGAAACTATCTCTAAAGTGATGTTCGATTACGTACCATCCTCTGTCATGGACACCCATACATATGTAACTCTTATCTGGTCACTGGAATGTGACTGATTTATGCCACTTGTAGAAGTTGAAAAGGTTCTATTTTAGTACAGACCATTCACTAAACTGTCTGCTTGTAAATAGGTTTGCCGTTTATCAAAACTCTTGATTTACATTCATTCACTTCTTTCTAAAATATATCTTCTTGCTTTCTCCTGAAGCATCTCATTTTTTCTCATTTTTGTTTACTTTTGTGACGTTTTGTCGAAGAAAATTTGGCTGTCGACGATGAAAATTAAAATTGAAGAAAATTAGCTGAATTCGGTTAGTTAAAAGTTAGATTATAGGAAGAAGAGAAGTTAGTGATCTTATGAAAATTATTAAAACATTAATAATTAGTATATATACTACAGGGATGAGATTCTTCCGCGGATTCGCGGATTTCCGCTTTTTTTTAGATTTTTCCATTTTTCCCGCTAATTTCCGCGGAAATTTTTTTGAACAAGTTAAAATATTTTATGAGGATTTTAATTTTCCGCGGAGCGAAAGCATTGAAGTCCTCATTCCTCCCTCTGAAGTTTCTCAAAAAATCATTTCCTTGGGATAAAACTGGTTGACCTTACACAGAGATGATACAGAGATGAGATTTTTTCGCTTTTGCCTTTCGAATTTCAGCCTTTTTATCAAAAACTCGGATTCTCTAAAAGTTTCGTTTTTTCTTTAAATAAATATCCCGCTTTTTTTTTTTTTTTTTTGAAAATTCAATCGTTGAAATAAAATAATCATATTTATTTACGATTTTCAAAGATAAACAAAAAATTCAAACTGCATCCTAGCTGCTAACCCTTCCGTATTTTTACTTATTTTAGCTATTTTCTCTTCACAGAAAATAAGATTTTCCGTATTTTTATTCGTCCGCCGGATAGCTCGTATTTTTGCAATTCAGACGTCATGACCCTGTTGTCTGGCGTGAAAGCAAACGAAAAAAAATAAATAAATAAATAAAATAATAGAGGTGGATTTGGGGTGAAAATATTTGTTTGCTCATGCACTTAATCTTGTAAATTTTTATTTATTATGTCTAAACAAAAACAATACAAACAAGCCTTTTAGAAATCACAAGTCCAGTCTCTCGCGATTTTAATATCTATCATCGATTTCGTATTTACCTGATTTCAAAGTTGCGCTATGCGATTCTTATTTACGCTATTCAAACATCGCACATTAGGATTCTTAGTTACGAGATTTAAAAATCCAATATCGCGTTTTGCATTTATGCATTTTTAAAATCGCTATTATATTATCAAACATCGATTTTCGTATTTGCCTGATTTAAAAGTTGAACGTTGCGAGTCTTATTCAGGCGATTTAAATATCGTACATTGCGATTCTTATTTACGAGATTTAAAAATCCAACATAGCGATTTGTATTTACGCGCTTTTAAAACCCTATGTAGCGATTCGTATTCACGGGAGCTTAAAATCCTATGTCGTGACTCGTTTTTGCGGTTGTAATATCAAACATCGATTTTCGTATTTATACGAAATCCAATCCAATAAAGTAATTTGTATTTACGCTTTTTAAAACCCTATGTAGCGATTGGTATTCATGCGAGCTTAAAATTCTATGTCGTGATACGTTTTTGTGTTTGTAAAATCAAACATCGATTTTCGTACTTAAACGTGCCTTAAAAATTAGACATTGTGATTTGTATTTATGCGGTTTGAAAATTATGCATCGTGATTCGTGTTTACGTGCTCTAAAAATTACGCATCATGATTTGTATTTCTGCATACTTTAAAATTCTATATAGAGTTTCATATTCACGTGATTTAAAAGCCTCATATCGGGATTCATATTGTCTCAATTTAAAAATAAGGCATGTGATTAATATTTATATATTCATGCAATTTTAAAATTAATCATTAGGATTTATAATCACATGGTTTACAAGTTTAAGGATCTCACTCTTTTTGTCAATTTTTTGTGTTTGTATATATATATATATATATATATATATATATATATTCTTGGATTTCCTCTTTTTTACTTTCTGACTACTCTCATCCCTGATACTAACTAACTAACTCAGTGGCGCGACAGCCCATTAAGAGGGCCAAGGCCGACTGTGCCCATCTCAGTTTTCTTGACCTTGGGCTCTGGGGTGCCGGAGCATATGTTCCAGTCAGGTGGTCAGCCGAACGCGGAACCCCCAGTGTTAGTTCCCAAGCATGCTTGGTACTCATTTTATCGACCCACTGAAGGGATGAAAGGCTGAGTCGGCCTTGCCCGGCCCAAGGATCGAACCAAGGACCTGTGGCACGACAGCGCGAAGCGCTACTGCTCAGCCACCGGGCGTCAGTATATATACTAATGATATTAATAATTAGTAAGAGTACTAAAATGGTATTCAAATAAGTATTATGATAACTATCTAAATAATAATTTTTGTTCCAAAATTATTGAACCTAATCCTTATTGAGCATATTGAAATCGCTTGATTGAACTATTGAAAAAGAACTCATGCAGATAGCCATTAAAACTGTATAAATATTTGATTGACATCGATTAAGAAGTTATTTATAAGTTGTTGTTGTTTTTTGTTAAATAAACACGAAGTTTTGTTCAACTTAGTTGAAAAGTGAAATAAAAAAATAATACAAATGAAAGTAACGTATAATTTGTTTTCTAGTTCATGGATATTAAATAAAAGATCTTCTTTTATGCGAGTATGCATGTTAGATATTGATATCTAACTCCTTTCTGATAATCGTTTTACGTAATTACTATGTTTAATACACATGTGTTTTTAAAAATTCTCTTCTTCTATGGGATACCTGCAAGTGACGTAGTATCTGGTAGTACCTGGTAGTATCCTGATTGGTTGTTAAAACGTGGCTTTGTTTACGCTAGCAACTGTTCTTTCCATTCTATTTCGAGTTAACTTACCCGTAAAGCAACAATTCTCTTATGTGATACATTCTATAATCTTTCACAAAGATTATTTTACTATGATTTCGATTCATTCACCATATATTTATTACTTAACCCAAAGACAGGCACGGAGTTGCCAGGTACACAAAGCAAGAATATATCACATGTTACAACAAAATACATAAACCAATAATAAATCTAAGAAAGTATTTCACAACAAATTCAATGTGCGATATGGCTCTCTCTCTTTAATTAACTTCACGTTAATTAACATTCTAACTTATGTGGAAAAACTTAGTTCAACTTTGACATGGCATTTTGTTTATTGGCCATCAGCTGGTTCTGACGTCATAGGGGTGGGTATGTTTGATCTTCTCCTTCTCTAAGTGCAAGTACTCAATTGTTATACTTTATTATTAAATGCAATTTTAAATATAGTACCTTTAACCGTACATTCCAGAATTTACAATTTGAAGAATATAATTTTATGAAGTAATATTATTAATAGTTTTCGAACATTCGGTGAAAATTTTTAAGAAAGATCAAGTCGGAGTCAAGCTCTCTGAGACGAATTTTTCAACTACCGACACCACAGCTTTGGCTTTAAAAAGGGTTATAATTTAGAAACAATTGGATACCTGCAAGTTACGTCATACACACGTGGATAAATCGCTGTATTTGTTCTTAAGTTACAATTCAGCAGCCAATCAGGTTCGATACACACGCGTGACGTTTGCAGGGATCTAATCAAATCTGATCAGAAAATTTATTTAGTGTGATAATATACTAAGCTTAATATCTGTAACGTCAACACGTCATGCACAACCACGTGATTGTATACAATCATATAATTTCAGCAGTATTCTTTTTCTCTGGTTGCAAGTAGCCAATCGTAAATTTGAACATAGAATATTTAACGTATCTCAGTTTCATAACTCCCAGTAATCACTGTTTTTCGAAAGGTAGTTTCGTTTTATATAGTTGTCAGTTTTTAGGTTTTAAATAAGTATGTTTATTTTTGCAAGATTTAAGTTTAAAAAACTTTTTTAGTGTCATCTAAATTGGTTTTTCATTAGATTAAACTGTCAAAAAATTAAATTTTAAAATGTCTAAAAACCGACAAATGTGTAGTTTTTTAATCTGACTGTCAAGGATAGAGAGTTCGCCTTCCATTGAGGTGAACTGGGTTTGAATCTCGGTGATGGCTGGTCGATACGAATTCCGCATCCGGCTTGCACTGACTACAGTGCTGACGTAAAATATCCTCAGTGGTAGACGGATCATGGGTTAGAGTCCTCTTGCCATGCAACACAAATGCGGGTTAGTTCCATCAAAAAGTCCTCCACGAAGGCAATATTCTTTCTCATGAAGGCAAGGCCTGCAAGGGGCTGTTGCGCTGACAAAGAGGAAGAATAAAATGAGTAACATCAATTGCCGTAAAATTCTAAAATAGAATACTACAAATGACATGCAATGAGCCATGATGGCTCAGGGGATAGAGCGTTCGCCTTCAATCAGGTGAACCGGGTTCGAATCCGAGCAATGGCTTAGTCGATACGAATTCCGCATCCGGCTTGCACCGACCAGAGTGCTGACGTAAGATATCCTCAGTGGTAGACGGATCATGGGTTAGAGTCCCTTTGTCGCCAGGTTAACCATTGGAGGTCTTCGTGGTCTTCCTATCCATGTAATGCAAATGCGGGTTAGTTCCATCCAAAAGTGCTCCACGAAGGCAAATTTCTCCCAATGCTTGATCAAGGAGTTCTCTTGTCTTCTGAATTGGGTTCAAAATTACAAGGAGACGGAGTTGAACATTAGTAGTCATAAGCCCAAAATTTGGTTCGACTGTTCAACAGCAGTTATAAAATACAATAAAATCTGACGGTCAACCGCATAATTTTATTGCTTGAGCAAAACTCTATAAGAGTTGTAAAATCTCTCAATTACACTTTCTAATAAAGCCTTTTTTTCCTGAAAGGTCTGTCGAACGACACTCAATCATGAAAAGTCTTAAAAGTGCAAAATCTTACCAATTATCAAACCCAAGAGGAGAGGCACTTAATAAAATAATTATCTATTTCTTCGACGTAAAAAGTACAAAATCTTATAATTTATCAAATCCAAGAGAAGGCGCACTTAATTAAATAATTATCTATTTCTTCGTCGTAAAAAGTGCAAAATCTTATAAATTATCAAATCTAAGAGAAGACGCACTTAATCAAATAATTATCTATTTTTTGGGCGTAAAAAGTGCAAAATCTTAATAAATTATCAAACCCAAGAGAAGACGCACTTAATCAAATAATTATCTATTTCTTCGACGTAAAAAGTGCAAAATCTTAATAAATTATCAAACCCAAGAGAAGACGCACTTAATCAAATAATTATCTATTTCTTCGACGTAAAAAGTGCAAAATCTTATAATTTATCAAATCCAAGAGAAGGCGCACTTAATTAAATAATTATCTATTTCTTCGTCGTAAAAAGTGCAAAATCTTACAAATTATCAAATCCAAGAGAAGGCGCACTTAATCAAATAATTATCTATTTCTTCGACGTAAAAAGTGCAAAATCTTAATAAATTATCAAACCCAAGAGAAGACGCACTTAATCAAATAATTATCTATTTTTTGGGCGTAAAAAGTGCAAAATCTTACAAATTATCAAATCCAAGAGAAGACGCACTTAATCAAATAATTATCTATTTCTTCGACGTAAAAAGTGCAAAATCTTAATAAATTATCAAACCCAAGAGAAGACGCACTTAATCAAATAATTATCTATTTCTTCGACGTAAAAAGTGCAAAATCTTAAAAATTATCAAATCCAAGAGAAGACGCACTTAATCAAATAATTATCTATTTCTTCGACGTAAATGTTTTTTTTCCATTTGTTTTGAAATAAAAAAGTTTTTTTTCCTCTAAAAAAAGTAAACAGTTCTCTGACTAATTTTACAATTGCGTGACTGCTTTTTCTGTTGGGTGAATCATGAATGAATTATAAGGAATCGAAATATGAATAGATAGGGATAGCATTTGCCATTCTAAAGCGTGACCTGTGTGTTTACTTTTTGAAAGCGTTATAAGCAGAACCGTGAAGAGGATGTTTCCTATCTTTGCTGAAATATTCCTATCGGTGCTGTTGGTTTATAACCTTTGAAATATTTATACAGACTTAGCAACTAAATGATTTAAATCACAATAAAACTGGAAATAACTTTTCATTGTTGTCTTTAGCAATAAAACTCGAGAAACATGCATTTGAAAGTGCTTTTTTTTAAATTTTATTGTTCAAGAGCTATTCGACCGGTTTTGTTAAATTGTCTGAATTTTTTTTTCTTTTCAAATTGCGTTGTTTAAATTTTGGGTAAATATTCCGTAATTTATAATTTTTTTGATCTATGTTAAGATCAATATCGTCAAATAATTATGAGAAATAATTTTTTTGGAGGATTGTTTTTCATAAGTGTATTAGGTTTTATTGTTCGAGAACTCTTCGTCTGGTTTAGTTAAAATGTCAGAATTTTATTTTTTTTAAAATTGCGTTGTTTAAATTTTGGTAAACATTGCGTAAGGATAATTTACAATTCAAAATTGTTTCGATTAATGTTAATATCAATATCGTCAAATAATTATGAGAAATAATTTGCTTAAAGAATATATAGTTTTTTATAAGTGTGACGTGTAATTTTTCAAATAGTTTTTGTAATACAAAAAGTAATTGTAACATTGAAAAGGGATTTGTTTTGAAACTTATAAGAACTAGTACACAAAAAATGTTTGATATTTTTTGAAAAAAGAAGGAAAATTTGAAAGGCAAAAAATTAATAATAAGCAATTTAATAAAATATTTTTTGGGGGGCTAAGGATTAAAGTGAATACTTACGAAATTTAAAGATATTAATTTTTAAGGAAGAAAAAATAGTGATCGATTTTCATGCAAACATCAATAACTTGAATAGTTTATCACCGAGAGAACTTAAAAAGGCAACCGAATTCTATTTGTTTCAATGAAAATTTTAGGTACTTTGGCATTGAAAGATGTTTTTATAACTGTTCAGTTTAATAAAATAATTTTTACCTTTTGAACTTTTTTATTTTGATTAGTTACACTTTTATGTTTATTTAATTTAATTATTTTAATTAACTTCCTTGGTTTTGAAAATTATTTTATTATTCGAGGATTACAACTGGTTAGCATTTCAATTTTTTTTGTAAAAAATTATGCACTATTTAAAATGCTTTAATTGAGTTTTTGAAGTAATCAAAATGTGTTTAAATTTATTAAAATCATTGCATATCTTGAAAATGATTTATTTTATGTTTTTTAGTTCGTTTTTAAACATTATGGCATGTTAAAGGGGTCTGAAACATTTTTGTGCCCGGGGGGCCCAGCATGCTTTTAACACTAAACATACCAACACTTAATCTATGCCTATTTCTACCATAGTCGGTCAAATTCTCGGACTTTATGTTTCTTGATTGAATGGAATGAAATATGGATGTTAGAAAGGAAATAAACTAATTAAACTTTATTATAATTAAACAAAATTGTATATTGCCAATTTATATTGTATTACAAACACAAAGAATAAGAATTTTTATTTCATCGCTCAACGCATTGTTTGCATATACAGTATGTTTCCATTATACATTTTCCGCAAACATATTTCTTCCAATTATTATTATTTTTATAATTCTTATAATTAATATTATTTCTTCTAAGAACTTGTGCTGTCTTGATTGTTGTGACATTTTTCTGGGTAAAAACTAACAGTTAATTAGAAATGAAGTAAAGCTGTCAAAATAAAATATAAGCTGCTTACCGAAACATTTAGTTTTTGTCACTTTTTATTACACAAAAATGCCAATCTAAAATTTTAGGTACTTTTGGTATTTGAATTCACAGTTGTTCTGATTGAACCAACTACGCAACAGTCTTTGCAGAAATGTGCAACTCATCGAATAGCAATACGATGAACGCGCATATAATCGTAATTTCTGATCCGATAACCTTATAAAGCAATAAAATATTCTCCCGGTCAAATGAGCGGTTGTGGTAGAAATAGATATACAAGTATTATTCGAAACAAACAAAATACAAAAAAAAATATTAATAGAATATTAATTGTATATAATTGTTAGAAAAAGTCATGAAGTCAAATGTGCAGAAACGATAATATGATAAGCGCATTTTCGATGCAAAAGTTCTTATATGGTATGTTTAGTGTTAAAACTGCCCAAAACGAACTACGAATCACTGTCTATTGTTCCATCGGAGCGTTATTCTAAAGATTTCGAATATCTTGTATTCTTTTTTTTCCCCTCGTATTTTGCAATCGAAGGATTTACGTTTTCTTCTTGCATAATTTATCTATCGCGTCTATTTCCTTTCACAGTTATTATCTTTTGTTATTTGATAATTGAAAAAAATAATGCATACACGCATGCATTTTCAGATTTGCGCATATTTATACTGACCTTCGGATACTTCTATCAATTTCTTCTTTTAAGAAGAAAAAAAAATGCTATCAAGGAAATACATGATTGCAATTTATATCTTTTTGTCTGTCAGATACAATGGTGCGATTAAAAATAGTTTATGCTCATTTTTTTTTATCTTTTATTCCTGCCTAAGTATCTGTTTTGAAAAGATTAACAAATCCGGTATTTAATGTTTATGCAAGTTTAAATTTGTTATCGTTTGTTAAGTACGAAAATATTAGCATAGCGAACGATTTTTTTTCAACATTTTTTTCTTCTTTTCCTTTTATTCGGGGATTAAAAGCATAAATTATAATTATACGTTATTTAATTTACTATGGTACTATTTATTGCAGTAGTAGTTTGGTTGCCGGGTATGATTGAGAAAAAAGTTTTGATTACGTTGAGAAAAAATTGTGGTACGATTGAGAAAAAAATCACGAGTTTAAATTTGTTATCGTCTGTTAAATACGAAAATATTAGCATAGCAAACGATTTTTTTAACATTTTTTTTCTCTTTCTTTTATTCAGGAATTAAAAGCATTAAAAGTATAAATTATAGTTGTACGTTATTTATTTTACTATGGTACTATTTATTGCAGTAGTAGTTTGGTTACAGGGTATGATTGAGAAAAAAGTTTTGATTACGTTGAGAAAAAATTGTGGTACGATTGAGAAAAAATCACGAGTTTAAATTGGTTATCGTCTGTTAAATACGAAAATATTAGCATAGCAAACGATTTTTTTTAACATTTTTTTTCTCTTTCTTTTATTCAGGAATTAAAAGCATTAAAAGTATAAATTATAGTTATACGTTATTTAATTTACTATGGTACTATTTATTGCAGTAGTAGTTTGGTTACCGGGTATGATTGAGAAAAAAAGAACAATTAAAAGGGAGTTTTATTTAACATAATGATAGTTTCGTAACGCAAAATTTACTAATAGTTCTAATTTTAAAAATTTAGTTTACACCATTTTAATCTTGTTTTTCTTCCTTTTTCTTGGTAACCCTGGATAAATACCCCCAAATTATCGCATTTATATAGTTTTCAGTAACTTTTAAGGCAAATGACATAATTTAAGGGTGCGTAGTGTTTTTAAAAAGGGCTTAAATGCGCTTAATTTTGATTTCCGTTTTTTAAAAGTCCTTAAATGTGCTTTTTTTTTATTCGGTGTTTGTAAAAGTACTTAATTTTCTATCCTTTGAAACGAGATTTTTTTCTTCGCAGTGTCGATTGTTGTTCTAAATTGCAGAAAATTCAGAATTTTCACAATTTTCTCTGCACAATTTATCAGAAACTAATTATTTTATCATGATTATGTAAAGTTTTTGAAAATGTTTTTGAATTTCATTGATTTTAGGCTTATAAATTAAGAACTTTAAACGATGGACAAAATATTTATTACTGCACAGATCCTAATTATGATTTTTTTTTTTTTTGGAAAGTGATTAAAAATATTTTTTGAGTGCTTAAAAAGTACTTATTTTTTGTTGAAAAATCTGGCTACGCACCCTGAATTTGTCTTGATTATAGTTTTGAGAATAGCATAAATATCTTTAATTTACAAAAAGAAAATCTATTTACTATTTAAAATATTACAGGTAAGGAAGAAATATTCAAAATATTTATAAATACCTGATAAAAACCTTATTTTTGAGGCTCATTGTTGCTTTAAAAAATGTACGCAATGCAAGCTTAACTTTCTCGTTTTTAAAATATAGATTTTTGTAAAAATTAAAAAAAAAAGAAATAACCTTTGAATTTTCAATTAAATTTATAAATGCCTGGGTATATCTGAATTTTGGGTATTTACCTTAACCCCTTCCTTCTCCCTCCCATGAAAGTGACGGGGTGAGCTTTCGCCCTCTATTTCTCGCTCCCGTGATATTTCCGGGTTGGAGTGTTCAGTAGTAACACGCCAATAAGAATAAAACTAATTAATTTCTTTTGCTCGGAAAACACTTTATTTCTCATTTTACACACCAGATGGCAGTACCAGGATATTTTTAAGGCAATTGTAGATAATTAGTTTATTTTAAACTAGATGTCAGCTCTAATGAAATATGTACTTTTATTTGTGATAGAAGGAAAAAATAGGCACTATTATGACCGTTTTCTTGAGAATTAACCAAGCGTTAAGGGGTTAAACTATTAACTCCTGGGTACTTCTATTATATCATAAATATATTAGTTCAACTTTTTTCCTAATTTCTAGCATATACATTCAGTTGTTGTCGTTGGCCATTAAGGTAAAGGGGTGCCATCTATGGACGAGAATTGGACTTCTGCCACACCCATACGTCACACCCGTTTATTGGGCGGACCCACTCATACATCCACTGATTGTAATTTTGACCTGAACCATAGAGCGATCAATCTCCGATTCAGAACTCCCAGATTTATAATTTGTTATAGGAACATGGAGGACTTTGTGACCCAACTGATTTACCACCAACCACCATTTACTACAAGGGGAGTCTTCGGCCTGCTGAATTAGAACTCAACGTTCTCACGAACAGCAACGGCCAATGGGAGTGAAGGGTGAATAGATGACGACCAATAGGAGGGAAGGGTGAATAGATGACGACCAATAGGAAGCCAGCTAAAATCAGCACTTGTTAAAGAGGATCGATAGTGTACGCTACCGAAGTCCAGCACCCTGTAAAAGTGCATTATAGTGTTCTATTATTTGTAGTATATAGATAATTAAAATTTCATTTTAACCCTATAATTTCAGAGGGATCAAGAAGTCATTTGAGATTTTCGTTGACTACCCTATCTAAAACAATCCAAAGATGATTGCGCTCCGGGAAAAATCCGGATTTCCGGATTTTTTGCTAAATTTCCGGATTTTTTCCGGAAATTAAAAATTCGGATTTTTTTTTTATGTTTTATTTAGAAACATTAGAATTCGAATTTATACTTGGCATCTCTTTCATTTGTATGTATTTTTTCTAGTAGAATAATAAACGTGATTAGAGATAAAAGTAAACTTTCATGTCATTTAAATTATGCTGCACATAATTTATTTAGAGTTTCATGTTTTGAAAATATCAATGATTTAAATTTATAAAGACATTAATTTTCTGAAATGCGTCATTATGATATTATTCGAGAAATTTTCAGGTTTTTTGAGTAGGGCTCACAATCACCCCTGATAATCTCAATAATCAGGGGAAAAACGGGGAAACCCCAGATCATTCTCTCTGTACCCAAAGACTGGTAATCTTATCTAAAGATAAAAGAACAAAAGAATTAAAATCGAATAATTAATGAGACGTTATTCATAGTTAGTTCTTGATAAACTGATTAAATTGTTATCATTTTTTTTCCTTTTTATTTTTAACTGCCGCTTATCACTTTGAATGTAATAGATCTTGATAATTTGGAACTTGCACTTCAAGAAGAAGACGACCTCCCACACCCGCACACGTGATCTGTGACGTCAGAGGCAGCTAATCTTTATCAGCAAAATGGCGTATTAAAGTTGAGCTAAGTTTCTCTACATAAGTTAGGATGTTAATTAACGATAAGTTAATTAAATATAGAGCCGTATCGCACATCGAATTAGTTGAAATATATTTCTACTTCTTTTACTTAACTTAGATTTATTATTTTATTGTGACAGTGATATAATATTAATTTGTGTTCCTGGCAACTTCGATGCATAATTAATTTGCTTCTGTTCTACATAGCTTGAGCATGTCTTTGTGTTTAGTAAGAAATATATAGTTAAAGAATTGAAATCTTTGTGAAAGTATATAGAATGAGTAACTTAAGAGAATTGATACTTGACCAGTTTAGCTTACTCAAAATCGAATGGAAAGAACAAGTTGCTAACGTAAAGTTAATATCACGTTACGTTACGTTTTTAACGTTACGTTAACTAACGTTAAGTTAATATTTCAGCAGTAAAAAATTCTAAACTTAAAGAACTGATTGGTGATTACTTTGAGAACTTTGCTTTAGAACTATCTCAGCTAGCAGCGCCATCTTTCGACGGATTTAGTAATTTTCTAACTGGATGAGAATGAAACACAGAACAAATTTATCTTCCGTTTTTCTTGCATAAATATTTCAAACGGTCGGTATAAAGTATAACATTTGACTTACAAATAAAAATTTAAAAAAGAAGTTTGTAATTCTGAGTATAATTTAAATGCAAAATGCTGCAGACCTATTTCGTTTCTATTTTGTGAAACTTTTTCATTCGCCATATTCGTGTATTTTCATCCATGTAAATCTTTTGTTTACACTCGTCTGCGATTCCATTGTTGCCAATATATTTTCAAAAATAAATTTGCATTTCTTAAGTTAGAAACTTTAAAAAAAAATTATTATTTATCAATGCTACTTTTATTATTAAGTGCAATATAATTTTGCATCAGATAGCGAGCCTCATTGTTCGTGTTTGAAAAATAAATCATTAAAGCTGTAATTCATATTTTTAGTGCTCTACAAATTTTTACATTTTTATTTTATTTCAATTCTTATCATACAAAAGTTGTTTTCGAAACCATTCTATAAGGGTAGTGTTTCCTAACACTGAGATACATAATAAATTTAACAAACTTGTTTTTCCGAAAAAGTATTTAATATTTTGTTTTCACTCAATTAAAAACTCATTAATAAATTAAGCAAAGTATGAAACAATTGAATCTTTCTCACATTGCTTGAGCATTGTATACAATGACAAATTATAAAATATGATCATTTCATAATAAGTGTGATTATAATTTATCAATTAAAAATTATAATTATATATTATTACTATAATTGATACAACAGGCAGATTGATATTATGTCTTCCTTTATTTGAGGTCCCTCATTGGAAAGATGGTAAAGACACGGTTCCCAGTAGAACACCGAAGAGTCAGTATGCGGTCAGTAAGCGGTTTGATCAGCCTGCGTAGGGACCGAGGCTGCGTGGTATCGGTCCTCGTTAAACTGTTCTATTGTAAAGGGCTCAACTTAAGGTTGCAGATTTCTACAATCATTCCAAACGTAAAATTACTTTGCAATTAAAAAGCAATTAAGTTTTTATAAATTAAATTGGTAGAATTTATTGCTAGCTAATATTCTTCCTTCTGTTTAGTATAATACAAATTATAGAAAACAGAAAAAAAGGAAAGAAAACCATTAGCTACTTTAAGGTTTATGGTTTTATTAAGATGTTTGATAAAATAAAGATGCAATAATAATTTTAAATAGGATGAAACTTTGATATTCTATTTTTTTTTTCTGTTCTTTGATCAAGAGCTTTCTTTAACAGGGTGCGTAGCGTTTTTAGAAAGTGCTTAAAGGTGCTTATTTTCGTTTTTTTAAAAGCCCTTAAAGGTGCTTTTTTCATTGGATGTTTTTAAAAAAGTGCTTAATTTTCCCTTTTCCAAAATGAGATTTTTCCTTTACCATGTTAATTTTCGCTACGAATTTTGCAGAAGGAAGCTGTTCACGTTGTTCTATTCAACGTTTTCACAATTAATTCAACCCCAATCTATTTCGGCGTATCGTCAGTCCATAGCGTATGAAAGCGCCAATCATTTTACATGTTTGATGAAATACTTGGGACGTCCGCATGTGCGTCGACTGAGCTGGGTTCGGTGAGATTATTGCCCTCTCATGTGCAACTCTGCTCCATTTTACAAGGTAGTCTCAATTTCAGGCTTCATTTTCCACCCTCTGATACCGAACCGAAAAATCTAGCTTTTAAAATGGATAGCATTTAAAATTGATTCAAAAATTTTGACATTTGTCAAAAACAATGCCGAAAGATTTTTTTTTTTTTGTTGACATGACGGTTAAAACCAATTAAAACCGTCATTTGTCAAAAATTTTCCAATCCTAACTAATTGTGATTTTTTTAAAGTGCTTAAAAATATTATTTAAGTGCTTAAAAGGTGCTTATTTTTTGTTGAATAATTTGGCTACGCACCCTGTATAAGAAAGTTCAAATCATCCCCTGAAATGCAAAAAGTTTGAATATACTTGTGGTAGAGACCCGACACCAAATGCATACTCCTTTTTCGTATTATTTCTCGCCGTAAAGAAATTCTCTAAAGAACGCCATCTTCGAGAAAGTAGGAATACTATTGTCATGAGAAAACAATTTAGATGCATACTAATTTTCGTAATTTCATTGTATGTAAAAAAAAAAAAAAAAAATTATTATTACAAATCTTCATTACGAGATGAATATTCAGAGGTAAGATAAGGCTGCGTTGTGATCTGTATTTCGTGCATGAAATACTATAAAGATGCTATGTCATTCTTATTATGCATAACTCAACAGCTGAGGATGCAAGATCTGGCATTTTGTCAATATTATAAACCCTCTTTGCAAACATTAATTTCATACCAGTCAGATCATCAATATGGATTGTCGTGAATGATATGTTTGAATTACAATGCCATTTTGGCGTGTTCGAAGATAATAAAAGTCTCGCTTTATTTCATATTCTGATGATTAATTCCTTTTTCATTGTTAAACATGATATGAAATAAATAAATTATGCATGCAATAAGTGATTCGATATCATTTGAAAGTTTCCTTTGATGCATCTATAAAAATGCATCTGCCATTAGAACTTAAAACCCCACACACTGTAGTTGCGCTAACTATTTTTAATCTATTTTCTTAAGATTAACAACGAAAGCGTTAACAAGAGTTATAAAAGCATTTATTCTTAGGGTATCGCGTTGAAATTTATGCCGATCCGATGAGAAATTCTAATGTTACTGGATTACTTATTTAAGAAGGCATAACTCTTGCATTCTCTACAAAAGCTAACTAAATATTTAATTTGTGGTCGTTCAAATAATACGAAAGCTCGTAAATAGTAAAGGTTTTCGTTACTTACAAGATAATATGAGCAAACGATTGTGTCAGACACTAAAATCCCCTTATTTTAAAATTTTTATCAGTTGCAAAAAGTGTACTACGGAAAATATTCAATAAACTATTCTACTGCTAACTATTCAAAGGTAAAACTCATTTAAAGAAACTTTTGAGAGAAAATTTGGACTCAGTATTTTATCAAAGCAGTAGTTTTAAATCTGAATTTCTAACATCAAAACTAAAACGAGAAACTAACTTCCCTTGCAGACGATTTTTTTTCCTTCGTAATTTGTGTTTTTAGCTGTTTTGTCTTTCCAATTTAATTTCTAAAAGGGTTTATGGTGTCAATCAGGTCATTTTACACCTCCGTATTCGTCCTACTTATTCGGTTCTTGTTTTGAATATTATTCTAGTCATTTGTATTCTCTTTCTAAAGAAGACCTTACCGGAAATAAAACGTTTATTTCACTGCTTTTATTTAAATGAAATTCGTTTTATAGCTTTGATCTGAAATTCGAATCTAAATGTTCTTTTTATGTTTTTTAATGCACATTTGAAGTTCAGATTGAGCATTTTTCTTTTCCAAGTTAAGTTCTTTTCTTTCTTTTTTTTGTTGTTCTATTTAGGATTTGCATACGAAATTCGGAATAAATTTTAAGTTGTATTTATTTCACTATTTTAAGCATTATGTTTCTGAAAACGATTTGTTGAATTAATTGTTGTTCGTAAGTAAGCTGTGAGCTGTTAAATTTTTAAATCTCAATACAAACTAAACCAGGGGTTTCCTACTTACATGTGGCTAGGGGCCGCAATTAAAAACACCAGTCAAATGGCGGGCCACAGCTTTATCAAAATTTTATATAGGACTCTTTTATGTTTGAAGGAACATTAAATATTACCGTCAGATTTTTAACAAAGTTTTTTTAATATTAAAAAGCAAAATAACCAGCGTTACAAATAATACCTGTTACGTATCATTTTGAATCTTCTCCTAATCAGAAACTTAATGAAAAGATTTTTTTCCATTTAAATTTAATTCTGTGATAAATAAAATTTTTTTTTAGACTTATTAGGAATTATAGCAACAACAACAAAAAATTCCCGAGCATATGAAATTAGTTTTTTTTCTTCTTTTCCTTTCAAACAATATTCAATTCAAGGAATTTAAATAAAACATGATATTTATTCCAGCTTTCGTGCGTTTTAAAATTTACAAATGTAAATAATTTCATCCGAAATTAGTGGTTTCGAAAAGTTGAATGGGAGAATTTCTTCGAGAAAATTTCTGATACGCACTTGCCAAATTATATTCACAAAATACAAAAAGAAAACAAAATAAAAAAAGAGAAATATACACGATTATTTTTGTATTTGAATAAATATTTTCGTGAATGCAAAACCTGAGAAACAAAATTTTTTTGCACTCTTGGTATGTTAAATTTTACAGAAACGAAGAATTATGTTTTTTTAAACGAAAGAAAAGTATTTTAAACCCATATGGATTTTTTACGAAAATTGTTCGCAAAAAAACGACAACTAATAATTCGACATATTGAAACTATTGCCTAATTTTGGTGAACGTATTGCATTGAAAAGGAAGCTAGAAACTCTTTGTGATGTCAGCAACAAAAAGGTATAAAACTTAAGCGAAGTAACGAAAATATAAGAAAAGTATAAAAATTTGGTGATAGCAAATTGAGTGCCATTCGATATTTGGCAAATAACTAATAACTTTTATTAATTCGCTAATAACTTTTTACTCATAAATATAATGTGCTTTAACAAATATTTTTATATTATTTATTTCTTTAAATTTTCCTTTTTGCTACATTATTCAGAATAAAACCTGTTCACATAATTAATAACTCACATCCTATTTTAATAATAGATTATATAATGCAGAGCTAACAATAATAAGTTTTTTTCGTAAGGAAATAAGAAATCCCCTAAGAAACCTTTTAACAGATTATTCGGGCATGTTATAATCATGGCTTTTAGCACATATTATAGGGAAGATTTAACAAAATTTTCCCTATAAAACTCCCTACAGTATTTTTGTATAAATATATTTTATTTTATTTTATAACCGTTGAGCAGCCGAATCAATTTTGTGTTTCCGACTACTAATATTCAACTCCGTAGCCTTGTAATTTTGAACCCAATCCAGAAGACAAGAAAACTCCTGGATCAAGTATTGGGAGAAATTTTCCTTCTTGGAGGACTTTTTGATAGAAATAACCAACATTTGCATTAAATGGAGAGGAAAACCGCGAAAACCTCTCACAGTTAACCAGACGGCAAAGGGACTCTAACCCATGATCCATCTACCACTGAGGATATTTCACGTTAGCACTGTGGTCGGTGCAAGCCGGATGCGGAATTCGTATCAACCAGTCATCGCTGGGATTTGAACCCGGCTCGCTTCATTAGAAGGCGAGTGCTTTATCCCCTGAGCCATCATGGCTATCTCTTTATTATATAAGATGATGTGCATGGATTTTTGTGTGAAGTTAGTTGAAATGATAAATTAAAGGACATGTCGCAGCATGCAGACTCCTGTAACGAGCCGAGCAGGATGATACCCAGGATTAAAATGCGGATATGAAAGTCTCCATTCAGACAAAAATGTCTGAAAATGGTTGTTGTTGAAGGAAAAAACCTGTACGAGAACCCGAAGAAGATGTGTGTCAATAGTCCAGTCAAATTAGATTGAAAGAAAACACGAATTAATTGGAAATGATTTTATTTCACTTTCAAAACAAGAAAAATAAGCGTTTGTGACAAATTTGTATCATTTCTTCTATATCAATTATAAAACTATTTGAGGCATCGGTTTATTATTAGCGATTAAATTACTTTCAGCATTCATATTTAACCACTTCGTAAAGGTATTAGCAATTTGAAATAACTTTAATATTATATTTAAGCGACAAATATTTTATTTATAATGAAAATTTGAATTCGAGCACCAGAAAAATTAACTTCAACAATAATAAAATTTTACCACTGAATATATTTTTGTTTAACAATACTATGACACATATATGAAACGTCAATAACATGATAAAGAAAAGCAACTTGTAACCAGTGTGAAAATTTTTTGCGAATATATAAAAATAAATAAAACTTTTTAATATAGTGAATAAACTCAGTATATATAAAAAATATTACTAATATATACGTCAAAGATTAGAAGAAAAAAAATTAATAACTCTAAAATCAATAAATATCACTGCTGTTTAAACGCCAAATTACTTTCATAATCAAGAAATATTTCGAAAATATTATGAAAGCAAAAATTAGCAGATCAAGATGAATGAAATTAGTATTTGTGATAATAACAGTAAACCATAAATAATAACTTATACCATAACCATAAATAACTTATAATAAGTATTAGAAAATTTTTAGCAAGGGAAAAGTAATGAACAATTCAACTTAAATAAAACCGTTAATCATCAGTATAACTATTCATTAATATAAATATTTAATAAATATTTATTAAAAAGAATTATATAAATAAAAAAAATTGTGAAAGCCTTTCAGCGATCACAGGTTACCCATTGGCATAATGATTGTTATTTAATTTTTTAACCCTCTTTATTCGTGATATTCACCTGAATTAGTACTGAAAACGATCCAGTTTGAACTTTAGGTTAGAATTTCTGATTCTTAATTAAAACAATAAAAACAAAAATATCGTTCAAATGATGAAATTCTCTGTTATTCACAACTCAAGAAGTATTTATGTCATCTCTCTGGTTTCAACAAAATTATCAAACAGCAGCGGTCGCCATAGCAACGCATGCAATGACAACGCATGCGCACTGTTTACTATTACTCTTAAACACAGTTGAAAAGTGTGATGATGTCCTAAAAAGGTGCGCACGCCATCAAATCCAAAACAACACCCATTTTGCCTATGGGTAAAAACTAAATAAAAGTGAATATAAAGCAAAATTACAATATTTTTTATAACATAAAAACACTGAAATTATTTTGAAAATTTAAAAATTTAGAAAAATTATGCTAAAAGAAATTAATTCTCCATGCAGCAATTAAACCTCCTTTTATCTTTACACCATATAAAATATACTTCAACATATAATGAGGTACCATTTTTCGAAAAGACACACTATTTTATTTCATGATAATATAACGATTATACCAACAATCTCGCTGTAATGACCTGCTATTATTATCGTTATAATGGACATTTACTTTAATAGTTTTTAACGATTATTTATAGTTAAATGTTGATCGACAAATCTGGAATTGTTAAGTATATACACTTTTACATTCTTTCAACTGTTAAATAATGTAATGAATCCATAATTCTCGATAAATAAGCGATTTAAAGAAAAAGTCTTACTTCAATATTTTGTCTTTGTGATGGTTACGAAAACAATTACGGCTCTCAAGATAATGCTTAAAATAAAAATGTAGTAAGAGTATTAATTGTAAAGGTACTGCTTAATGATACGTCATATTTTTTTTTTTACCCATTGGCAAAATGGGTGTTGTTTTGGATTTGATGGAGTGCGCACCTTATTTGGGCGACATCATACTTTTCAACTGCATTCAAGAGTAACAGTGCGCATGCGTCGTTATTGCATGCGTTGCTATGGCAACCGCTGCCATAGAAACTTACTGAATTAAAGAGAATTTCATCATTTCAACGATATTTTTGTTTTTATTGTTTTAATTAAGAATCAGAAATTCTAACCTGCAGTTTAAACTGGAAAAAAAAATTCGACATCAGCCATTTTGCCAATGGGAAACCTGTGATCGCTATGATCAATTTTCTTTAATACTATTTTTAATTATATTTGTAAATATGTTTTTTTAATTTATATTAATAGATTAATTTACATTATTGTCAGTTTTTAAACCATAAGATCGGCGTTTACATTGAAATATAATATTTTCTTTTCTTTCTTTATTTCAAAAAAAAGCTTTTCTTGTGGTTAAAAAAATTTGGACATTATTCTCAATATAGTGTGTCACATTGTCAAATGTATTCATTTTTCCTTTCTGCCTCGCTTTTTTTTTCCAATTATGTTAAAAATAATAAATAAGTAAATATCTGTTTCTCAAATAAACTCATTATATTTGTGTACATAGAGGGAAAAAGAATCTACGACAAAAGAATTTTCATTTAAAATTCCAAAGCAACATTCATTTCGTTTTCACTTTCTGTAACAAAGAGGGGAAAAAAATATGTAAAAAATGTTTATACATAAAGAAAGAATATATACGAACGCATTTATGAAAGAAAAGTCTTTTCAGTTTAGAATAATGAAATCATAGTACTTTTTTTATGTTGCTACCGGAAAGATTTATTTTCAGTTAAAGCATTTTATTACGACTTTAGAATAACCACTAATCTATTTATAACATCGAATCATTGCCGAAAGATGTTAAAAAAGACATTAAAATAATTAATGGATTAATTAGATCATAAATAGTTTTTCTTTGAAAGAAATGAACCACAACATGTAAATTAAGTTCAATTAATAGCATTATAATTCATCGATATCTTAAATAAGCTGGAGACTTATTTTATTGTTATTAAATATCTTTTTAACAACACATATATTTTGTAAGATTATTGTTTGGTAAACCCACGAATGCCTGGTCACTAAAACTGGTCATTATATTTTTATTTTACAACCGTCGTCAGGGGTCTGTTTAGAAGAAATTTGGGTCCGTTAACGGACCCTTCACAAAATATCTTTTCATAAAAACGGACCCTTCACAAAATATTTTAACTTAAAAACGGACCCTTCACAAAATGATTTTTCTTTTAATCGGACCCTTCACAAATTTGTTTATCTTCATTATTTTTTTGTTAATCGAATAAACCCTTTCCAGGGCAGAAAACAAGAAAGATAGATGTATACGAATTAAGTTTTGTCTTCGGCGGACGATTCTTCCATTATTCGTCCGAAATTAATATTCTGCGTTCAGCAGTATATGCTAAATACCACATATTTGTATGTTGCATCTCTAATTTAGAAGCAGCAATTGTTGTTTATCTTTTAAAATTTAATTTTTTTAATTATAATTTTACAGTGTTGAGCATATTCTTGTTTGTCTTTACAATTTAAAAACTCCTTGAAAGAATTTTTTTTGCAATAACGGACCCTATTTGCACAAATTCATAAAAGCGGACCCTGGTTGAAAGAATGTGAGTAAATTTTTCTCAATTTCACGAAAAACGGACCTTTCTCAAAATGTCTGGACAGACCCCTGGTCGTTGAACAACCGATCCAATTTAGGGTTTACTGCTACTAATGCTCAGCTCCGTAACTTTGTAATTTTGAACCTAATCCAAAAGACAAGGGAACTCCTGGATCAAGTAGTGGGAGAAATTTTGCTCTGCAAACACGCATTTGCATTACATGGAGTGGGAAATCACGAAAACCTCCCACGATTATCCTGACGGCAAGTGGACTCTAACTCATGATCCATCTACCAATGAGGATATTTTTACGTTAACACCTTGCTTGGTGAAAGCCAGATGGAGAATTCGTATTGACCGGACATCGCTTGGATTCGAACCCACTTCACCTCATTGGCAGGCGAGCCATCACGGCTCAACTAGTCATTATAGAAAAATAAGTAACTATTGTGAAAAAGTGGTGGTACATGTTTGGTTATAAATGGTTAATCGTGTAAAGCTAAGCGTAGGTGGCGCTTGCGGTTAAAATTCGTAAAAAGACTTTCGGGTTACTACTTCCGATTTATAAGTTAATTTATAAATCCGTTTTATTTCAGAACAGCAGCCATAAAAAACTGAAGATAATAGTCAAAACATGGGGACCCTTACGCTTTTTTTATGTTGTTACATTTCCATGGAATTTTTAAGTTTTGCTTTATTTTATAACGGACGTTGAACAGATTACCGATTTTTGAGTTTACGACTATCAATGTTCAATTCCGCAGTATTCTAATTTTGACAAAGGAAGAAGACAAGAGAATTCCTGGATTAAGCATTTGCGTTACATGGAGATGAAAACGACATATTTTCTGGCAGTAGCGCCACCTATAGTCAAAGCAGTGGCGCCATCTATAGGAGTAAAACTGGAAGGTATTCGATTGCGGCAGAATAAAGAAAATTTGAAAATAGCTTCCGCTCTTCCCAAAAATGTCTCAATATATAAACACAGATATTCTTTCATAAATGATAAATAATTTAATAGGTTTATTTTACACAAAAATAATAACAAGATACTTGTAAGAAATTTTTGTTTTAAATTAATAATTTTTTCTTTCTTTTTTTAAAAAAAAAAAAATTTATTTTAACCATGATTTTAATCACGATTTAAGTCAAGCTGATATAAATGTAAATACAGGGTGCGTAGCGTTTTTAAAAAGTGCTTAAAGGTGCTTATTTTTGATTTACGTTTTTTAAAAGCTCTTAAAGGTGCTTTTTTTATTTGGTGTTTGTAAAAAGTGCTTAATTTTTTTATTTTTTAAGAAGAGATTTTTTTTCTTTGCCTTAACGATTGTCGTTCAAAATTACAAGAAATTCATGATTTTTATAATTTTCTACGCAATATTTATCAGAAGCTAGTTATTATATCATGATTATGTAAAGTTTTTGAAAATGTTTTTGAATTTTAT
Source organism: Parasteatoda tepidariorum (assembly GCF_982258835.1). NCBI lineage: Eukaryota > Metazoa > Arthropoda > Arachnida > Araneae > Theridiidae > Parasteatoda > Parasteatoda tepidariorum. Next base: position 96,094,284 of record NC_141758.1, on the reverse strand, counting down.
TGATTTTATGTTTATAAATTAAGAATTTTAAACGATAGAAAAAAATCATTTTGTTACTGCACAGATCCTAGTTACAATTTTTTTTTTCTTTTGAAAAGTAAAAAAAAATTTTAAGTGCTTAAAAAGTACTTAGAAGGTGCTTTTTTTTTTTTTTTTTTTTTTTTTTTTTTTTTTTTTTTTTAAAGTCTGGCTACGCACCCTGAAATAAAAGAAAACCTTTTTGAAAAAGAATTTTTGAAGTTATATTTCCAGTTAGTTTCACAATATTTATGCATTAAATATTGAAAAATTAAATTTTGAGGATAAGAAAGTGTCATTTCCAACTCCTCATTCGAAAATCGGTTTAGTGGTTTGTAACTTTTCCCTATGCTTGTAAAAAAATATTGAACCATCTTCAAAGTAAATAACATGTTAAGTAAAACATAAATCAATATATAACATTTCCCCTGAAGGGAATTGGAGTTGGTAAAATAAGATAAACTGGAGAGAAAATCGATAAGTTGATCTTTTCGTCGCCCGATTATTTGTTATTTAATTATGAGTTGGCGTTACTTTTTTGGCAACAATTCTGGCAAGAATTTGCAACACTGAATAACTGATTTAGGCAACAAAATATCATTTCTGTATGAAAATATTAACAACATCGTTAAAACATATTCTAATCTGAAGGATATCTTAAACCGGTTTCTCTAATTAACAGGGTTAGTACTTAGCGTTTTTGAAAAGTACTTAAAGGTGCTTTTTTTTTATTCGGGGTTTGTAAAAAGTGATTAATTTTCTATCTTTCTAAAAAGAGTTTTTTCTTTGCCGTGTCGATTGTCGTTCTGATTTCCAAAAAAATGCATGATTTTCACAATTTTCTCTGCAATATTTATCAGAAACTTGATATTATAGGTACATGATTATGTGAAGTTAGTGAAAATGTTTTTGAATTTTATTGATTTTGTGTTCATAAATTAAGAACTTTAAACGATAGAAATTTTTTTATTTTTTTTATTGCTGCACAGATCCTAATTATGATTTTTTTTTTTGGAGAGTGATTAAAAATATTTTTTGAGTGCTTAAAAAGTACTTAAAAGGTGCTTATTTTTTGTTGAAAAATCTGGCATGCGCACCCTGATTAATCAAAATTCTTCTGTCGAAATTGCACGGTGAATGTTGATATTTACATAATCGCTTTGGTTATTGTTCGAAATTATACACCTGTCGACATTCAGCATGTTGATGTTCATTAAAATAAATGTTGATTAAAATATGTTGATGTTGAATGTTGGTTAAAATATTTTTGTTGTTGATTAAAATGTTAATTAAAATATTTTGTTCATGAATAAGTATTACTTACACCCACTGCAGGATTTAAGGGAAACTCTGTTGTATTTTGCAAGATACTTTCAATTTCAAGCTTCATTTTCCACCCTCTGAAATCGAACCGAGAATTCTCTCGAGCTTTTTGTGGTGGCTAATATAATCAAGAAAAGAGTTCTTTGTCAGAAATTATTTATGTTATCATGATCATGTAAAGTCTTAAAAAATTATTTTGAATTTTGTTAATGCATATGGTGCTTAAAATATTTTTTAGTACTTGAAATGTGCTTATATTTTGTTGAAAGATTTGGCTAGGCACCCAGTTTAACGGTTCCTGTTTCGAATTATAGGGCGAAATTAACGGTCGCCACAGATCGAAAATGGCGTTTAAAAATTTGTTTGTTAAATCGCCACCCAATCGCCACTTTTTTAACCAAATGCGCTCTAAGAGATGTGCTATTTATTACAAAGAAAATCATCCGTCATTATTTATACGATTCTTTCAAGGGGCAAAGGTTATTTTTTTTAAATTTAATGACCAAATAATATTTAAAAGCAATCTAATAAATATCACAGTAACAAAAATTATTTCAGATTTATTTTGTAACTAATAAAACTCTACGTTTGTTATAAACATAAATTTAATGTTGCATTATTTGTTCAAAAACTCTGCATTTAATGCACTGAAAACGTTATGTACGAATTTTGCACAAACCGACGCAGAGTATTTTGGCAAATGTTTCTTCTTTTTAGAAATGAACTCTATTGTGTTTACCACATTTTAAAAATTGCTTTACATTAATGATATCATTAGTTACGAATTTTCAGTTTTTGAAAAAGTGGGCTCTATTAAAAAAGCTACTACTGCCCACTGATCGGTCATGGGCAAAATTAGAAACTTTTTTTTTCGTGGCCAGCTGTAGCATTTTTAAAAGTAGCCACATTTAAAAACATGCGGTCACTTTTTCAAAAATTGATCTTTTTAACAATTTAAAAAAATAATAATAATATGCACATAGGGTGCCTTTTATTATTGTTTTTAATGAAATGCACCCTATCAGGGGTCTGTTTAGAAGAAATTTTGGTCCGTTAACGGACCCTTCACAAAATATCTTTTCATAAAAACGGACCCTTCACAAAATATTTTAACTTAAAAACGGACCCTTAACAAAGTGATTTTTCTTTTAATCGGACCCTTCACAAATTTGCTTATCTTCATTATTGTGTTGTTAATTGGATAAACCCTTCCCAGCTAAAAATAAACTGCAGACCCTTCGGACCCTTCACAAATTTGCTTATCTTCATTATTGTGTTGTTAATTGGATAAACCCTTCCCAGCTAAAAATAAACTGCAGACCCTTCGGACCCTTCACAAATTTGCTTATCTTCATTATTGTGTTGTTAATTGGATAAACCCTTCCCAGCTAAAAATAAACTGCAGAAAATTTAAAGAAAAACTGCAGTTTGAAGATTGCGGTGATTTGGCCCATAGCACTACAGAATTTTTGAAGTCGAAGAACTACAAAATTACTACAGTTTGTAAACTGCATTTATTTTGCAGTAGATCAACATCGAAATAACTGCAGTTTAAAAACTGTAGTAATTTTGTAGTTCTTCGACTTCAAAAATTCTGCAGTGCTATGGGCCAAATCACCGCAGTCTTCAAACTGCAGTTTTTCTTTAAATTTTCTGCAGTTTATTTTTAATTCATTCATCGTAAACATTAAGAAACATATTTTATGTAAAATTAAAACTAGTAAGTTTACTAATTTATTTCCTTTTTTAAAAAAGAACCTAAAGGATTTGAAAATATTAGTTATCTTAATAAATGTTAAAATAAAAAGCAAAACATGTTTTTTAAAAATAAAATTGAAATTTTATCCCATTCTTCCTGGAACTTTGGAATTTTTCCATGGAAAATCACGATAGTAAATTTAAAATAAACAACAAAAAAACAAAAAAAACAGGCCAGAAAACAAGAAAGATGGATGTAAACGAATTAAGTTTTGTCTTCGGCAGACGATTCTTCCATTATTCGTCCGAAATGAATATTCTCCTTCTTCTAATTAAAACTAGTAAGTTTACTAATTTATTTTCAAAAAAAAGAGCCTAAAAGATTTGAGAATATTAGTTATCTTAATAAATGTTAAAATAAAAAGCAAAACATGTTTTTTAAGAATAAAATTGAAATTTTATCCCAATCTTCCTGGAACTTTGGAATTTTTCCATAGAAAATCACGATAGTAAATTTAAAATAAGCAAAAAAAAAAAAAAAAAAACAGGCCAGAAAACAAGAAAGATGGATGTAAACGAATTGTTTTGTCTTCGGCAGACGATTCTTCCATTATTCGTCCGAAATGAATATTCTCCATTCAGCAGTATAGGCTAAATACCAAATATTTGTATGTTGCATCTCTAATTTAGAAGCAGCAATTACTGTTTATTTATAAAAGTTTATTTTTTTATATATTATAATTTTACAGTGCTGAGCATAATCTTGTGTCTATTTACAATTTAAAAACTCCTTGAAAAAGGTTTGGCTGTAACCGCACCCTATTTGCACAAATTCATGAAAGCAGGACCCTGGTTTAAAGAATGTAATTTTTTCACAATTTCAGAACAATCGGACCTTTCACAAAATGTCTTGACAGACCCCTGTCTGTGTTAGCGTCTTTTCGACGAAAAAGGAAGGCGACTGAAAAACAATTATTTAATCGCCATTTGATACATATTTACACGCCTTGTACAACCATTAACTATGCTGGTCGATATTAAAATTTCCTAATTTTGCCCTGTACCTCCAGTCACGCTTTCTTTAAAAAATAATTGTTGATATCGAAGAACTTGAAACAAATAATAAATGTCGACTAAAAGAGAATCAAACTTCAATAATCCATTAAGTGAATGGCAATTTTTACTCGTAAGTTCCATCTTAGAAGAAAAATAGATTTGTATTTCGAAATACAATTCTATTCGAGAAAAATAGAATTGTACTTCGAAAATCACGTACTGTTACTGGACATAAGTTGTTTGGATTCGTATTCTAAAAGGTAGAAAAATAAAAATGGAGCTATTTAAATTTATGTGAGTCATTACTCATTCATAATAACCATAAAAACTGTTTTGTTTTTCCTCCTTTTTTTATGTTTAATATATGTAATAAGACCATTTTTTTCTGTTCTAATGTTATGCGAAAATATTTTGGAGTTAAAATTGATTTATAAAAATGAATTTATTTCGAATTATTCTTAAAATTTAAAAAAAAAAAATTCTGGGAAGGTATATGGGATTTTAAAAATTTTTCACCTATAGTACCTGGCCAAATGATGAGACGCTCTGTAAGATTCTACTTAAAATCTTAATTATCAGGTGATACTATACACATTTATTGTTTTTACACGACTGAAGCCGGTTTGCACTTGTTTACGTTCGTGTATCAATTAGTTAAATTAGACGATATATTATATAAATATAGAATACTTATTATATCAATCATTATATTAGTATATTATAATAAGTGGATCAAATTATTAGACGCACTGTAGTGTTTTAATAATGACATAATTTGCACGAGTTTTTATGCAGTACTTTTATACCCATTCATACATCCATTCATTCATCCATAGATCCTAATTTTGACCTGAATCAGAGAACGATCGATCTCCAATCCAGTACCCCCAGAGGTTTTGATTTGTTATGGGAACATGGAGGACTTTAGTGACTCAACAGATTTAACGTGCATCAGTCACTTTACTACCCGAGGAGTCTTCGGCCGACGGGGTTCCATGAACTCTCGGACATGGGTCCAGCGCCCTACCGACCAGGGTATCCCGGCCACACTACTTCTTTTAAAAAGTAGAGCACTACACTGAAAATTCCAGAAAAAAGTAGCGATTATAGTATTTTCACTACTTCTCTAAAATCTCACATACGCCCTTCATATTCACGCGGTTTTAAAATCTCACATCGAGATCCGTATTTATGTGATTTAAAAATCTCAAATCAGGATTCGTCTTCACGCGATTTAAAAATTATTCATGTGATTTAAAAATCTCTAAAATCAGGATTCGTCTTCACGCGATTTAAAAATCTCCCATCGAGATTCGTATTCATGTGATTTAGAAATCTCTAAAATCTGGATTCGTCTTCACGCGATTTAAAATCTCGCAGCGAAATTCGTATTCACACGATTTAAAAATTTTCGTTCGAGAATCATACTCACACTATTTAAGAAAAAACAATATTAAAAACGCATCAATATTTTTCTATTAAAACGTTTATAATATCCTATGGATGTATATCTTTCTTACATAATTTTTTTTTCTTGCTTAAATGTAAAGTATTTTTTTCAATTGTTTAAAATGTGTTTTGCTCATAACATTTTTGGATCTCCTATTTTCAGCTAATTTTTTCTCCTCCAAACTTACCCGGATCAAAATTTTTGATGGTCCCATCAAGTTATTTTGATGGTTTCAGTGCGATTCATGATGGTTCAACATCATTTGATGGTCACCATCAAGTTATTTTGATGGTTTCAGTGCGATTCATGATGGTTCAACATCATTTGATGGTCACCATCAAATTATTTTGGTGGTTTCAGTGCGATTCATGATGGTTCAACATCATTTGATGGTCACCATCATCCAACATTGTCCATTATGCATTCATGATTATTGATATGCCAACAAACTTCCATCATTTCATGATGGAAAGTGCTACTTTAATACTATGATGGTTAACCATCAAGAGAAGTTTGATTCTCATGAACCAACAATCCACGATGGTTCCAACTATACATTTCCATGATGGTTTAATGAGAATTATTGTTGGTTCTCAGGAATATGCCATCAAAATAATTAGATTTTTTTTTTCTTTTGGCCCATCATAAATCAGTCCGAATTCCTACATAGGGATGATGGTTGTTTATAAGCGTTCCAACATTTGATTTCTAAGAAACTATGATGGAAATTTCTGATGGTTTAACATGAACAAACCATCAAAACCAGTTGCTATACTCATTTCTCGGACCATCGTAAATCAGTCCGAATTCCTACATTGGGATGGTGGTTACTTATGTTAGTTACTATCAAAAATATAATGGTCCATGATGGAATTATTGATAGTTATCAACAAGATTATGTTGATCCATCAATGGTAAACCATCAATAATTTTGACTTGAGTACTCCTGTGAACTGGCATTTGATTATTTGTGTAACATTGTTGCATCTTACATGCATTGTTTCAATATTTTTGTTCTTTCTCTTGTTATAGAATTTCCCTTGATATGGAAAAACCAACAAAAGTGATAGTCGAGCCCATCGAAACGCCCCCAAAAGAATATCCTGGTGAAACAGAAGAAGAGAAAGGTATATTTATCATATTTTATCTTTTGGATTTCTCCATTTATACTACAGATTAACAGGACCCAGACCACGGGAGAAACTTTCCGTCGCTAATTCTCGTTCACCTCCATTAAAAATTAAAAATAATTTGTCCCGCTATGGACTGATCGTGAAGACACGGTTCCAAGCAGATCACCCAAGTCAAGCATCATTGGTTGCGGTCAATGTGCGGGTGGGTGACCGCTTGTATCAGTCTGCGTTGGGACCGAGGGTGTGCGTTGTTGGTCCTCGTTAAACTGTTTAATCGTAAGGGGATCGACTTCTTGTGCAGTTCCTCGGGTCACTACCAAAGATGGGCAGCCAACCCCTCTGCAGAGGATCAAAATTGTGAAGGCATGTCTTCGAATCATCCTCGGGGATGTTTCCCAGACTGTCGCCAATAGCCTATTGTGCAGCTCTAGCGCGATGTAAATGAACCACAACAGCCAGAGCAAATTTAAAAAAAAAAAAAAATTGAGTTCAGGCAAACCAATAGGTTTCTGTTGAGTCGTGATGGCTCATAGGATAGAGCGTTCACCTTCCAATGAGATGTCGATACGAATTCGCATCTGTCTTGCACCGACCACAGTGCTGACGTGAAATATCCTCAGTGGTACACGGATCATGGGTTTGTGTCCGTTTGCCGTCAGGCTAACCGTGGGAGGTTCTCGTGGTCTTCCTCTCCATGTAACGCAATTGCGGGTTAGTTCCATCAGAAAGTCCTCCACGAAGGCAAATTTCTCCCAATACTTGATCCAGGAATACCCTTGTCTTCTGGATTGGGTTCAAAATTACAAGACTACGGAGTTGAACATTAGAAGTCGTAAACCCAAAAATTGGGTCAGCTGTTCAAAGACGGTTATAATATATATTTAAAAAAATAAGTTTCTGTTTGCTGGAAAAAAAATTTCAAAGCATCAAAATGCAAACAAATTATTGGAAGAGAACTTTTCCATTGTGTCGCATATCATCGCATCGTGTTCCATATCATCGCATAGTTTGTTTTCATTTTGATAGCTTAAAAATTTCTTTTTAGTATTTGAAATTTCATGACTTACTCTAGGTTTGTCTGAAGTCAGTCTTTCTATACATTCAATTTTAAATTGGTTATGGAAGTGAAAAAGAATTTGCAATGAAAAGTTTTCCCATTGATATGGCGTCCTCTTAACGCGTGCCATTAGCGGACATGTATTTCAGTGACTTTTATTACATCTAAACACTAGAAAAAGAAAACCACCTTAATTCGGACGGCCATTAAAGGCGAATACGGAAATAAGTACGGACACCATTTTGATATTTTCTGGGCCGTCCCATAATCATCCACGTTATGGATGAACGTGAAGAACGAATCCTATTTCAAATTATTTTAACATGGTGTGCAACGTTTTTAAAAAAGTGCTTAAAGGTGCTTATTTTCGATTTTGTTTTTTAAAGGTGCTTTTTTATTGGGTTTTTTTTAAGTGCTTAATTTCCCCTTTTCGAAAATGAGATTTTCTTCTTGTCGATTTTCACCACGTATGATGCAAATGCGTGGTTTTCACATTGTTCTATTCAGCGTTTTCTCAATTCATGCAAACACAATGCGTTTCGGCTTACCGCAGGTCCGTAGCGTATGAAAGCGCCAATCATTTTGCATGTTTGATGAAATACTTGCGGGTCTGCATGTGCGTCTACTGAGCTGGGTTCGGTGAGATTATAGCACTCTCGTGTGCGACTCTTCTGCATTTTGCAAGATATTATCAATTTCAGGCTTCATTTTCCGCCCTCTGAAATGGAACTGAAAAATCTCTCGATCTTCTTATGGTGGCTAATGTAATCAAGAAAAGAGTTCTTTATCAGAAACTAGTTATTTTATCAGGATCATGAAAATACTTTGAAAATTATTTTGCATTTTGTTAGTGTATATAGTGCTTAAAAATATTCATTTAGTGCTTAAAAGATGCTTATTTAAACTGGAGAACGATCGAAAAAACGATCGATTATTTCATTTTTTGCTTATTTCGTAACCTCTCAGGACATAAATAATTATTTTTTTTGCACTAAACTGGTTTATCCAAAATATGTGTTCTTTTAGATACTTCTGGGTTAGTACTTCCGACTGATTTTTACGCCTAAGCTTGAAAAAACGAGCCATCCAATATTATTATACTTGTAGTGTTTCTAATATAGCGCTTTCTTGAACTTAAACTTTCAACGAAACAAAAAACAAATGAAAACAAACAAAACAAAACAAAAAACAAATGCTAAAGACTCCGCAAGCTTGCTATCGTGCTAACCTAACATGAAACAAACGGCACTATTTTTTTTTCAAATATAGCCAAATAAGGGATAAACACTCAAAACATGGCAAACTTTACACTTTTATTTATGCTGCGATATTAATTTTGGTAAATTTGTTTCAGACTCGTGACCTGTTAGAATATATAAATTACAGAAAACTCTTATGAAAAGTAAAATTAAGCTTAAATTTAAACGCAAATCACAATAATAAAACTTCCTAGAACATTTAAGCCTGTTTACACATCGCCTCGTAAGAATAACATAAGCGGAGGGATACACCCGAAGTCTTCTGAATTTCTTCCGATTTTAGAAAGCTTGCTATTGTTTACATTCAGTCAACCATCCATGAAATCTATATGTTTCAGATTGCAGCTACTCTCCATATTACGATTAGTAAGAATTCAAATCCCTTAAAGAATAAAGTAAAGTCGGACCTCTACTTAACGAAGTCGCTAAATCCCGTTAATAAGTTCGTTATATGGAAAATTCGTTAAATAGAAAATCACCATTTGAAATACTGGAACAACACAAAACAGGTTTTAAATTCATAAGCTCTAGACATAATTAAAATAGCAAGTGATGCATCTTTATGTTGTAAATTAGTATCTACTATTTATTTTTTAAATCTTTTATCATAAAAGAAATCTGCATGGAAAGCAAGAATAGAGCAAAACATTATAAAGTGTTACACTATCATGCTACATACATTTTCTACGAAAAAAAAACTGAATTTAGGCATAAAATTATTGCTGCTTTTAATATAAAAGTAATTTTAAACATACATTACCGCATGCGTTATTCAGTTTAATTGCTACAGATAAATAATTGTGCCAGAGTTTTTTGTTTGAAGTGCAAACGATAAGGGAAAGGGATTTTACTGCTTTCTCTAAAAGTAAAGTGGCTTCGAAAATAAAATGTGTAATTTAAGTTTGAAAGGTTCTGAAATATTTCTTGAAATAAGGAAAGTGGATTTCAAAGAAAAGTTCGTTAAGTAGAAAATTCACTTCGCTATGTGGAAATTTCAAATATGTTCTTGCTTCTTCGAAGAAGAAAAAAATCGAAAAATAGAGACATTTATAATATGGAAGTTCGTAAAACAAAAGTCCGACTGTATGTTTATTCAGAGATTTGATTCGAAGAATTTATTTATGTCTGTGATTTCGTAACTTAAACTAAACTAATCTAATTATCATATTTAAGATTAGGTCCTCAAACCATTAATATTGAAATCTTAGTCCGTGAAAATCTGATCAATTAAATCAAAAATTATAGAAAATGTTCCATTTTTTTGTTTTTTACAAAGTGAAAAAAAAGTCATTACAATGAAAGATTTAGATATTATTTTTTAAAAACATTAAAGGACATAATATTTATATAAAAAATTAATATGTAATAAGCGACATAATATATTTATAATATGCACCGAATAGCCATTACATTATGACCACACTGCTAATAACATGTAGGACCACCTTTAGCCTTTAAAACTGCTAACACCCGCTGTGGCATTGATTCCACAAGGTGCTGATAGATAGTCTGAGGTATTTGGTACTAAGCGCTCACCAAATGATGGTTCTGCAATTCCCTCACATTGCGAGAGGGTAGCGTGGCAGCACAAATTTGGTTTTCCAAGTAGGACCAAATGCTCTATCGGATTAAGGTCAGGTGAATTTAGGGGCCAAGACATGACTTGAAAGTCACTGGAATGTTCCTCGACGATTCGACCCTTATGACATGGTGCATTATCCTGTTGGTAAACATCATTCCTCGCAGGAAAAACTATTGCCATGAATGGGTGAACCTAGTCTGCAACTATGTTCAAGTAGCTTACAGACGTCAGGGATTGTTATAAAAGGATTATGGCTCCTAATGTGCCCTATGAAAACTTTGTTCCTGGGCGAGCCCATTGTTATAGATGGAGGGTGGTCATAATGTAATGGCTCTTCGGTGTACAATGAAAAAATTTCAAGGTTAAACATATTATTAATTTTTTTAAATATTTATATTTACAAAATAAATTAACAAATATTTTTTTCATGTCGTATATTTTGTGACTTTTTTTTTCTCTCGTTAAAACTAGTTCTAAATATACTTGATGTTAAAATTTAAAACACCATTCATTCAGATTCTTAAAATTTGACATAACAAGTGTCAATAACGTTTAAAATCACCACATATAAAAAAAAAATCCTTATTTTAATCGTTGAACAGCAAACCCAATTTTTTATGTTTACAGGGATGAGATTTTTCCGCTTTTTTCACTTTTATCACTTGAATTTCAGCTTTTTTGTCAAAAATTCAGATTTTTCTAAAAATTTCATTTTTTTTACAAGTATTCCGCTTTTTCAGAAAATTTACCGATTTTCAAAGAGAAACAGAAAATTCAAACTGCATAGCTACCAAACCTTTCTCATTTTTACTTATTTTAGCTATTTTCTCTCCGTTTACTCACAGCAAATAAGATTTTCGGAATTTTTTACCCGCCCTCCAGATAGATCCGATTTTTGTAGTTCAAACGACGCTGCTTCTGACAAGCCTTTTAGAGGTCCCAAGCCTGGAATCTGCTAATATCTCCATCTCATTCACACGATTTTAATATCAAACATAGCTTATCATATTTGCGTGTTGCGATTCTGATTCACGTGATTTGAGTATTGTATGTTGCGATTCTTATTTACGAGATTTAAAAATCCGATATTGTGATTCGTATTTACGCCTTTTTGAAAACCCATGTAGCGATTCATATTCACGCAAGTTTAAAATTCAATGTCTTGATTTGCTCATGCGGTTTATAATATCAAACATTGATTTTCGTATTTATACGTTATTTTAAAATAAGGCATTGGGATTCGGATTCACGCACTCTAAAAATTCATAATTCTTATTTATGCAATCTGAAAATTCCGCATCATATTCCTATTTATGCGATCTAAAAATTATGAATCGTGATTTGTATTTACGCGTTTTAAAAATTCTATATCCCAGTTTGTATTTTCTCATTTTCAAAATCGTATATCTAGTTTCATATTCATGTGATTTCAAAATCCATAATTGTTATTCATATTCACGCAATTTTAAGATCAACTATCGGGATTCTTGTAAGAAGTAAAATTTTTCAATTAGTTACCATAAGGATGACTGTTTTTCTAACTACAATTATTAGTATATGTAAGTGTTACAACATCAGGAAACTGGAAGGGGGGAATATATTCAAAACTTACATTCTGTGCTTGCAAAAAAGAAAAAATAGGATTTGTCACAAGATGTTTGAAGATGGACTAACGACTAAATATAGCAAACATAAAAGATATAGCAAACAAAAGCAATCACTTAAAAAGGGATTTAATAATTTTTTTTTTTTTTGGGGGGGGGGGGAAAGAGTTAACTCATCATCAAAATTTTATTTATAATTGCTGTTATTTATGCTATAAAATGCAAAATTCTTATCAAATAAAAGACAATTATCTAAACAGTTGCTGATTGTCATGTAATTTTTCAAACTAAAATAGCAATTTTTGTATGTTAAGGAGTTACTATATATTTCTACTTCACTGTTATTGATATGTTTCAAAGGGCTCTAGTTAGATTAGACTATAATATGAACATAGTGATTCGGTCCATTGTTAAAGTTTTTTTTTTCCAATATAATTTAAAAAGTAATATTACTGATATATTTGCTATAAATCACATAACAGTATTTATTAAAAGAAATGAAATATTAATGTATATTCTCAGTAGTTTTAATTTGCTGAACCAGGTAGTTTTTCAAGTAATAATTGTCTCTTATGTGAACTGAGGAAAAATATAATTTCCAGCTTTATTTTTTCAATTGGTAATTTTTATTTTCACTAAATGTTAAGTATCAATGTAATCATTTATATAATAATAGATTAGTACCAATTGTATGTCGACACATTATTTATTACCTTAAACTGTCTGAAATTTATTATTAAAGGGTTGCGCTTGCGTAAAATTTACTATTGTGGAAATTCAGCTTTTTTGCCTTTTGGCTAATCTCATCCCTGTGTTTACGAACGACTACTAATGTTTAACTCCGTACCCTTGTAATTTTGATAGAAACCCGCGTTTGCGTTACATGGAGCGGAAAACCACGACACCCTCCCACGGCTAGTCTGACGGCAAGGGGACTCTAACCCATGATCCGTCTACCCAATGCCTCCAATAACTGAAAGCTTCCACACGGTTTCTTATAGGTTGTCCGATCAGACCACTATGAAGGTAAACCAGTTTATAAAAGAGCCATTTAATAAAAATCTAGTGGTAGCAAATATATGTCTAATTTATGAATATTATTGGTTTGTGTTATTTGCTTGTCAACCACTATAGCTTAAATTCTCAAATATATATGATAAATTTCTTTCAATTATTTTTAAAATAGAATTTGGATACGTGCGCACAGCTGATTCACTTTTTAAATAGTCTGCGCAGACTATTTGAAAGTAGGCTTTCTGATGTAGGAGGTGGTGGTCTACCACTGAGGATATTTTTACGTTAGCACTGTGGTCAGTGCAAGCCGAATGCGGAATTCGTATCGATCAGCCATTGCTGGGATTCGAACCCGGTTTACCTCATCGGAAGTCGAAAGCTCTATCCCCTGAGCCATCACACCTCAAACCAAATCCTTACAAATATAATAATCTGTAAATAGAACTTTTTTTTTAAAATTACATATTGACTAAAATATTTTAACATAAGGTATTTTATTTTAGCTCGCCGGGAGGATTTCGAATTGAAGAGAAAAATGAATCGTCATCAAGAAGCCATGAAAGTGGCCATTGCCAAAAAATTACTCTCGCAGGAGGAAAACATTGAAGAGGAACTGGACGCTAACACAGAAGACGATGCCTCTGTGGCCAGTGAGGATGCCCTGGAAAGTACTCGTGGTGAAGACGATAACGATTATTATTACGCATCCGCAGACGATATTACGGAAGATGATATAGAACAGCAAACGAACTCAAATGTGTGATGATTGAACGGCGGTCTGAGAGACCCGATTTAGTCACAAATATTGTTTATAATTTTGCTGTTGCCAGATTTACTTTCAAACAATTTTTTAATTTTCCAGTTTAGGTTATTATATTGTCCTAAAAGTGTAATATTTTGCAACGTTTTAAATTCTTGTTATTTCTGTACTGACAGATGTCATAAGCTTAATTTTTTTTAAATACAAAAAAGAAAGGCACTTTACAAAAAATAATTTTCGAACATTAAATAATTGTGAAAGATTTTTGTATTGATAATCGTTGGGTTGAATAGATTATATCATTTCATACATTTATGTAATAATAAATGTTTAACTTTTATGTCATTAGTAATAGCAATATGTTGACCATGTTTTTTTTTTGTTGTTGCTGTATCATGTTTAGACTATCAGACAGTCAAATTATTTATGTTTAATTATGACTTGATTGATGCAATCATAACTTATCAGTTGAGTTGAACGAAACTGATATAGATTTTGATTTAGTCTCGCCAGAAGAAAGGCCGTTCATCAGCAGGTTCATCAGGCGTCAGACTTTATCCCCCCGCAATTAGATCAAAAGGATGTATAAAGTCTTTTAAGATCAATTAGATACGAGTTTAAGATCACAAGTGTCATTAAAAACTAACTTGGCCAAAGTGTCATATGCGAACTTATGACACACGTGCAAGTATGTGCCATTTGACATGCAACAAGCGAGAAGTACACATTAAATCATTTTTTTTGCATTAACATTCACTGAAAATAGGTTTTTTACATTAACATTTCAGTAATCTATGATTTTTGCGAGCAAAATTTAAAGTTATTGAATTAAATACGTGAAGGAAAAAAATGAAGTACATGATTACACGAAACATATTACTAAATTGTAATACATTACTTATCCATAAAACAAAGTATGTGTAACATGCATACACATTCCACTTATTGTATATAATTTATTTAGGTTGTAAACCCTTCAGGGATTGTAATCTAAACAAATTATAATCAATTAGATGTAACATCCAATATTTCAAAATTAATGTGATAAAGGGGAGAGTCGGGTAGCCCCTCTCACTTAAGGAGTATTTTGCTTATATTTCTGTATAATATTGAGTAATAATCAATATTTTTGCATGTTTCTATTGTTTTATCATCTAATTAAATAATGCAAAAAGAATGAACCAAAAAAAGAATAGTTTAACTTAAAAAAATAGAAATTTTAAAAAAACACGTTTTTCAGCTCTTTTCAAAATGTTTCGGGTAGCCCCGCCCAGTTACAAAAATTATGTTTTTTGACTGTTTTTTCAGGTGTAAACGAAAATGATCAATGTATTGACAATAGGTAAACCACGTTTATTATTTTCATCACAAAATTATTTTATTTATTACATATTTATATACTTTTAGTGAATTCTATCATTTAATAACAACAATATTTGTTGTTAAAAATGCGTATAACATTTACATTTGAAGCAATAAAATAATAATCTTTGCAACCGTATATTTATCGATGAAATAAAATTGGTCGTTCATACTCGACATTAATGTGAGCGGGGCTACCCGAAACCCAATTTTTTTGTAAATTTGTAATTACTCGAACAATTTTTCGCATATAGACTTCTTTCTTTGTGCAAATTAAACTTAAGACTGCATACTTTAATGCTGTATGTATAGAAAAAATTATTTTTTTAGTATTAAAATGAAGTTTAATCAAAACATTCAACCAATTTTTCTTAATTTCATGACTACTGTATTCAACATATTTTTAAAACTATTGTTTACCATGTTAACAACTGCATAAATACTTGAAACTTTGAAAATAATCTTTTTTCAATATAACAATTAATGTCCGATGGCCCATTGACTTGAAAAAATATTCTATACATATGAAATGGACAGTGGGAGGGGATACCCGCTGGACGGGGCTACCCGACTCTCCCCTATATATTTTTGACCAAGAATGTGGTGATAAACTTTTAAGTTAAAAAAAATTTTCTGTAAGGAGCATTTTAAATTATTGTAACAAAATATCCCCATTTTATTATAAGATTTCTATTATAGATGGGCTTTATTTAATATTTGTGAATCTTTTTTTGTTGTTTGTTTGTTAATATTTCATTTGGTAATAATTTTGTTAATTACAAAATACAGATTAAATTAAATAATGAACATAAAATAAAAATTAATGCATATTAATGGAATGTGAATGCATATTGTAGATCTTGTTTGTCCATGATATGTTCATTTGTGTACAGTCATTAATAAAATTTAATGAGCCATTCTGTAGGCTCATTAAAATCTTAAATTATATACTTGCAATGCTTAGAAAACAAATGTTTAAAATTTACTTTGTTTTTTAAAAAAAAAAAAAAAAGTATAATTATGACAAATGTTGTTAATTTTTTGTGAATTGTGAGAAATATATATAGATTTCATACATTGAAAAATAAAAATGTACATTTGTTGATCAACAAAAAGATACATGTATTTCATTATTGCATGCAATGTTTCGAGAAATTCCATTCAATAACTTATGTATTATGTATGATAATTATGTTATCAATTTATAATTTAAAACTAATAGAATAACAAAATGTACTTGGCACTTCACAAGGACTCATTTCAATAACATGCAATTCATTATACATTTTTTTTGAAAAATGACCGTTTTTGATTCTTATTTTAACAGAGCCCGCGTTCGCTACCTCGCCAAATGCTATCGTAATCGTAAATTTGGCGAATAAATTTGTGTTTTGGCGAATGGTTTTTTGCCACGGGGAAAAAAAATTACTTTTTTTAAAAAATAAAATTGGAAAATTTGCGAGTGGAAAGCTGGAACTTTCGAAATTGGCGATTAGTTTTGATATTTGGCTAATTTACTGACGAATAATTTGAAATCCTTAGCGTGGGGCCCTGATTAAGTATATAAAGCTATGCACGTAGAATATATTTGACAACTTATTTCCTGGCAAAATTTAGACTTCGTCCGGAAATAAGTGGGTTTTTTTCATACAAAGTTGGTTTTTTTTTTTTTTTTTTTTTTTTTTTTTAAGGCTGTGTTGGTTTTAAATACAGAAGCGTATTTTCGTTTAAATATTCCGAAATAATTAAAACAGGAATTTTTCATATAATGTTAGTTTTGACTAATTTTAAATAGCGATTTCTACATACATTACGCTTACATTATATAGAGTGTAAGCATTAAATGTCACCATTAATACGCAACTTAATAAAACTTTTATTGAAAACGTATATTCAAACTGTTTACATGTTCAGATGGGAAAATTATTATTTAAATAGAAATTTTCCTGAATTTCAGAATTCTCCTAGTTTATTTCCTATTTTATAACATTCCCTAAAATTTAGTAAAATTCCTCAAAAAATTCGTATTGAATTACGATTTTTGCGTAGATTATTGCTTGCTTGAATATATAAATAAGTGTTGCTAATGCATAATGAAGCCAACCTCATTTATAAAAATCAATTTAAAACTTTTTTTTTGTTCTAAAACGTTTAGTTTATTTTTGTTCAGAACTCCATTTTTTAAATTAATTAAATAATCTTTTAATATCTCTGATAAATTAAATGCTTATTACTATTCAAAATTATGAGTAAACATAATGCAAAACATTTCAAGTTCATTTAATGTTAATCATAACTGGAACAATATTGAAGTTTTTCTATTTTGATGACTATAAAAATCCCTAAAATTCCCTATGTGTAAAATATTTAGTACATTTTGCGACTATTATCATGAAATTTATATTATTTCGTAAAATCTACTGGATTTTTTTTCCTGTCCATGCTGACAGTTATGTTGTAGATTACAAAAATTACAATTAAAATCATTATTTTCTATTTTATATAATGCAATGAAAATTGATATATCGTTTTCTTCTAAAACCATTCAGAAAAAAAAAAATTCTAGGATGAATTTCTCTTTTGCTTGAAGAAATTCTTATGCTCTAGTTGGAATACTTCTAGAACAATTTTTTCACTATATTCTAGAACAGTGGTTTCCAACTGGCGGCCCGCGAAGCTTTTTTTTGCGGCCCGCAAACTAAAATATATTAGTTGTCATTTTTTTAGGACAATTTTCGTAAAAAATCTATATGGTTTTAAAATACTTTTCTCGTTAAGAAAAAAACCTAATTTCTTCGTTTCTGTGTAATTTAACACACCAACGGTGCAAAAAAATTTATTTCTCAGGTTTTGCATCCAAGAAAATATTTATTCAAATACAAAAATAATCGTGTATGTTGCTCTTTTTCATTTCATTTTTTTTAATATTTTGTGAATATAATTTAGCATGTGCGTATCAGAAATTTTCTCGAAGAAATTCTCCGATTTAATTTTTTGAAACCACTCATTTTGGACTAAACTATTTACACACACATTTTTAAATTTTGTAAATATCTATTTTCTGGTGGTTGCAGCAGATTAACCTCAATTTTCTCATTGAGCATTTTGGGTGGTACTATGTAAGTTTTAATACCAACCTTTTAAAGTTTTATATCTTAACAATTAGACATCTGATGCACGTTACATGTTTAATACATAGGTGCACATTAAAGTTATTGTAGCCCGAATTTTTTAATATGCAATTAATTGTTTTTAAAAATCTACTTCTTATTTTAATTAGTAATTCAATACTTTTGTTTAGTACAACTTGATAAAAATCTGACAGTAATATTTAATGTTCCTTTAAACATAAAAGAGTCTTATATAAAATTTTGATAAAGTTGCTGCCTGTCATTTGATTTGTGTTTTTAATTGTGACCCCCGGCCTCATGTAAGTTGGAAATCCCAGTTCTAGAACAATTCAAAAAGGATTGCCATAAACAGATTTATAATTTGGTAGCTAATTTTAATTCAATTGACCTTATACCTTATAGCAAACTTCGTATTTTATCAAATGAATACCTTTTTATTAAATCGCTATTTCGTAATTAAACTTTCATTTACCCCTCCCTCACTGTTAATATTATGTAAAGTATTTTCACTCTAATGCCAGATGAAACAAAAAAGCGACACTCTCGCAAAAACTATTTCAGAGCCACGCTGTGTTAAAAAGCTCAACTAGTAGTTAATTATTGACTCCTAATCAGGTTTATAAAATTATAGGCTACCTTATCTTTTACATTTTTGTGCATTTTATCACAAAGAAAAGAGTTTTAAATAGTTTATGCGGAATATGTATTAATTTGAATATTCTGGTTTTGTACATCTGGCAACTTAGTGTACAGTTTATGTTTTGAAAACAAAAACTATTTTCTTGGGACTTCCAATGAAACAAAAAATGTTATTAGTGACGTCTTTTGTATGTTTTATTTGTATATCTTGTATAGAAATAAATTTGAAAGAAATGTATGGAATATATGTTTATGTGATCATTAATTTATTTTGGGAAAAAATTAAATGGAAATATTTTATATTTTAAAAACCTCGGTTGAACAGTCGACCAAATTTTAAGTTTACGACTACCAATGTTCGACTCCGTATCCTTGTACTTTTGAACCCAATCTGGAAGACAAGGGAACTCCTGGTTCAAGTATTTTATTTTATAACCGCCGTTGAACAGCTGACCCAATTTTGGGTTCATGGCTACTATTGTTAAACTGTTGTTGTTGCTGTTGTAGTTCATTTACGTCGCACACAATGGGCTATTGGCGACGGTTTGGAAAGCATCCCTGAGGATGATCCGAAGACATGCCATCACAATTTTGATCCTCTGCCGAGGGGATGGTACCCCCGCTTCGGTAGCGCAACGACCTCCACGCGAAGTCGAGCACTTTAAGGTAGAACAGTTTAACGAGGACCAATACCGCACGCCCTCGGTCCCTACGAAGACTGATCCTAGTGCTCACCCACCCGCACACTGACCGCAGCCAGTGATGCTTGACTTCGGTGATCTGCTGTAAGCCGTGTCCTTACGATCAGTCCACTGCGGGACACTATTGTTAAACTTCGTAGCCTCATAATTTTGAACACAGTCCAGAAGACAAGGTAACTCCTGGACCAAGTATTGAGAAAAATTTGCCTTCGTGGAGGACTTTTTGATGGAGCTTACTCGCATTTGCGTTGCATGGAGAGTAAAACCTCCCATGGTTAGGCTGGCGGCAAGGGGACTCTAATCCATGTTACGTCTACCTCTAAGGATAATTTACGTTAGCACTGTGATAACTGCGAGCCGGGTGCGGGATTCATATCGACCAGCCATCGCTGGGATTCGAACCCTTCGTGGAGGATTTTTTGATGGGACTAACCCAAATTTACATTACATGGATAGGAAAACCTCCCTCGGTTAACCTGACGGCAAGGGGACTTTAACCCATGATCCGTCTACCACTAAAGATATTTTACGTCAGCACTGTAGGGGGTGCAAGCCCGATTCGGACTTCGTATTGGCCAGCCATCGATGGGATTCGAACTCGGTTCACCTCATTAGAAGGTGAACGCTGTATCCCTGATAATCCCCTCTATTTCCTAATACCATTAAATTGCAGTTTGTTGTTTTTATGAAGAAAGAGCATATTGCCTTTTTTTCTTCTAATAATACGCTACTGCTTTAAATAATACCGAAACTAATTGGAAACTTCAAAAGGCCAAAAACAATTTTTTGTAATAATCATAAGAGTGAACAAAAAATCATAATTTTATTTCGATGAGTTTTTCCTTTATAGCAAAAACTCCGTCATTTAAAACTTTTTGCTTACTCAAAAAGCTAATTTTTAAAATTTAAATAAAATGAATCTTCAAACTCATTTTCTTCTTACACATAATCCAACAAACGTAGCAGCAACAAAAAAGGAAAGATGTTTCTCAACAATCCAAGGATTATTAAAGATATTTTTAGTCAGAAAGATTTTACGTATATTTATAAATATACTCTATAACAAAAAAATAGACGCACCAAGAAGGAGTTTGAAAATTAGGGGAGAACGAAAATTGGTGGATAGGAAGACAATGTATAGAATAGTAAATGATTAAAATTTCTGAGCAATCGAATAATTTATTGCAGAGTTACAGTAACAAGTTCAATAAGGTGTTGACCCGCCTCTAGCCTGGATACAAGCCTGGATACTTTATCGGTCTATGCCACGCCGTGTGGCATAGACCGATAAAGCTCCCGGATGGTCTCTTGCGGTATTTCCTGCCAAATTCGATCCAATTGTCGAACTAGGTCATCAACATTCCGTGCCAGATGCAATCGCCTTCCCATCATATCCCAGACATGCTCGATGGGAGAGAGATCTAGTGATCTGGCATTTCAAGGAAGAGTTTGACAAGCTTGCAGACAGTTCATAACAACACGTGCCGTATGTGGTCTGGCATTGTCCTGCTGAAAAACCAGCCCAGGGCGCTGCAAAAGGAACGGTAACTAAACAGGTCTTAGGATGTCGTCGATGCACCGCTGTGCAGTAAGTGTACCTCTAATGACGACCAAAGAGGTCCAGCTGTCAAAGGAAATGGCGCCCCAGACCATAATGCCTTGTTGAGGGCCGGTGTGGCGTGCAATAGTGAAGGCAGGATCCCCCTCTCGTCTCCAAACACAGCTTCGATGATCGTCAGGACGCAGTTGGAAGCGGGATTCGTCGCTAAAGACTATACGTCCCCAGTCGGCATCATTCCAGCCTGATCGAGCGTCGATTTTACGCGTCTTGGTGCGTCGATTTTTTTTTTTTTTTTTGGTGCGTCGATGGTTTCATAGGCATTTTTTCTCGCTGAATTGAATGAAACTGATTCAGAGACGATTTAACTAATTGTTAAGGCCGGGATAACCTGGTTGGTAGAGGACTGGGCCCAGGTCCAAGAGACGGCGGGTTCGATCCCAGCTAGCTGAAGCCTCCCCGTCGTTTAGTAAATGGTGACTGATGCACGTTAAAGCTGTCGAGTCACACAATATCCTCCATGTTCCCATAACCAATCATATCTCTGGGGGTGCCGATTCTGGAGGTTCCTCGTCTTCTTGATTGGTTCAAAATTGCAAAGCTACGGAGTAGAAAGGCTTGCGGCTGAGTAGTCGTAACCCCAAAATTGGGTCGGCTGTTCAAAAACGGTTAAATAAAAATAAAATAACTAATAGTTAAAAAATTGAAATAGTACGGTTTTTTTCCACAGAAGTACAATTTTTGCAATTTACGTATCTGACATTGTTATCCAACCAAGTGAGATATTGTTTCCGAAGTCATTTTTTACGTTTAATTTACTATTACGAAGTCAAAATGAAATATATATTGGCAAGCATTTTTGTGTATAAAAAGTACTACTTTCGGTATATACTTACCTTCCTATTTAGGGGTTATCGGAACATATAAGGTATATTTCCCTATGAAATTTTGTTTCAACAATATATTAATGTTATTTGCACAAAAAATAATAATTGTAAAACGGTTAATAAGAGACCAGACACTGATTTAAATAACTTGATCTTAAAATGTAGGGCAGAATTACGTTATAACAATAAAACAATTATCTTAATTTTAAACTCGTAATAATAATAATTAAAAAAAACAATTATCTTAATTTTAAACTCGTAAATTAAAAGCGTAATAATAGCAGTACAGTAAAACTCCTTTAAAGTAAGAATACAAAAAATAACACCTTTATAACTTTAATTAATTTTATGCTGATGACAACCAAAACAATATGGAAATGAACGAGGAAAAGCTGGATCCTACCACGTGATTTTCCGGCCAATTAATATGCACCGATAACAATGGAAAACAGCGACACCATCACTAAATTTTTATATTTATACGTGAAAAAGCTTTCAATGAAAAAAAAAAGTTGAAATTTTTTTTTTTTTAAATCTTACTGGACTAAAAAGAATACGTAGGGGCAAAAAAATCTAATTCCCCTGACCGCATCGATAACATTTTAATATCAGAGGAGTATTTCTTTTACGAATATACGAAATTACTCATTTTTCCATTTGAGAGTCATGTAACTAAAAAAAATAGTGCGTGGAGTCCCTCCGCGCGGAAGAGGTTAAACTTCGTAACCTGCGACGTTAATTGTAGAAGAATCAGCAGTCGTAGAAGGATCACTAGTTCTATTCAACGACTCTTTTTCCTGCTCCGCTCGCTTCCGTGCTCTGTAATAACAGTAATATTGTGCATCTTTCTCTCGTGGACCTCTTGAACCAGTGGAAGTGCTTGTGGTTGCCTCATCGTCTCGCCCTGGAAAATGTATTTGTATTAATAATGTACTAGGAGGCTTCGCCCCCTGCTCGCTGGCGCTCGCCAACCCCCGGAACTGCTTTCGCAGTTCATTTCGGATTGCTTCGCAATCCGATGCTCGCTTTGCTCGCTCATTGGATACGTTCTTAACGTCTAGCTTTTGTATACTTTTTTGAACGCTGAAGTTCCGAAAACTTTTCACTGTAGAAAATTCTAAACCTGTGCATGTCAATATTAATTTGAAATTGAAAACAGTTCGCATATTTTTCTTAATCACACTATTCTAAATTTCAGTTGTTGAGAAAAGTAACTGTTGTAAGTTTTGTTTTAAAGTCTTTCCCACCAGAGGGCTAAAACCATGTGTTGTAAAACAATATAAAATAGTACTGAACGCCGGATGTAAAACATCGGCTTCGATGAAGATAATTTTGTGAGAATGTTTTTGATAATTCGGTGAGAATTCACCCGATTAGACATATTATGCTCACTACGTGCTCTTGCGCGCCGAAGCCTATCAATTAAAACGTATTAGCGTTTTATATAACATGGATTAGCCATATGATGCTCACTACGTGCTCTTGCGCGCCGAATCCAATCAATTAAAAATGAAAACTGTTGCCAGCGCGAGAAAAGAAATATCATCGGTTTTATTGATACATACGTACGTATTAGCGTTTTATATAATATAGATGTGAATGCGTCATAATGTGATTTCAACAGAGAAAACCTAACAATCAATTGATATTCACAAGAGACGTACCTTGACATAACCTTAAATCCGTCGCATTGTCCGTGGGACTGTTTTCACTCATTTTTTACAATTGTCATCCACTAAATTTGAAAATAAAATATACTATCCTATTAAATTATATGTGTATCAAATCAAACTAAAAAATTATTTATAGAAAAACAATACTTTTATTATTTTCATGCTAGTGAGAACCAAAACAATATGGAAATGAATGAGGGAAAACTGGATCCTACCACGTGATTTCCCGGCCAATAAAAATGTAGTGTTAAACGTTTAACGCAACCTTGTTGGATGCCGCATAAGAAGTATAACTTCAATAAGTAACAGTTGGCGGTGGAAAAAAAAACCCTTCTGAAACATCTGTGACAGGCGGATATAACTTTTATATAATTTCCAGAGACAACTTCCCTGATGCTTAGTCATTGTTTACCCAATTTTTTCTAGAACAACGCAAATTATTGAGTTGCTTAACTACTTTGCATGACAGAGAATTAATCGGAAAATTATAAAAATCTAAATAATCTTTTGCTTTTTCATCACCTTAATGACTTTCAAACTTTTTTCACTTTTCTTCCAAAACTGCATTTCGTTTTCTATTACTTGAACGTTTGGCTGTTCTTATTGTAAAATTTTGATGTTTATTTTTAAATCATTTCTTTTAACTTTATGAAGTATCTTAGTTATAATTGTAATAAAAAATAGTTACTACATCTTTGTGTGTGGCGACCTTTTCCCACAGAGGTTTGGTAAGAACTGATAATTCACTTTTTTTACGTCATTGAAAATCGTTTGAAATGCAGTTAATAAAAATTTTGTTCGAATGAATTTTTGTGAAAATGGTTCGCGTAATTTTTTATAAGAGTGTTAAAGTCCGTGAAGATTTCTGTTTAACATAAATTCATTTTTTAATTTGCTTTTTGGTAGGATTAATTTAAACCTTAATCAACATTCCTTTTTTTTATACAAAATAAAATCAACATGAATACAATTCAAAATCAATAGAAGAAGAAAAAACACATTAGAATCACTTTGAAATAAAGTGAAAGAAATTATATAAATATATTTAATTGTCTGCTAATTTTAAATGTTTTTTTTTTTAAATTATTTTTATTTATTTTAAACACTCCTTGTTATCACCCTTTGTCACAAAACCTCTCCCTCACCTCAAAGAGAGACATTATGGGGGGGGTTGACAGAAAAGTAATTTCGGTTTTTTAGTATGAAATAAAGTTCGATATTTCCTATCGATGTTTCCATCACTTCCACACTCGCTCAATTAACCAGATGCAATTTTCGAGATTACTGAAATTTTTTACTTTTTAAAAAGTTTCCTTAACTTTGAAATAAATGATAATCTAATGGTGCAATGTCGAGCCTGTAAGGGTGATGTGATATCACTTCCCAAACTAGCTTCAATAATTTTAAGATGAGTGAGGCTTCACATGGTCGTGGTGGTACACGCTTCTTTTGAGATTCCCCATGTAGTTTTGACCTTGCATTATCGGATACGGATTATCATTCATTTCCAAGTTAGCAAAACTTTTTAAATGGTAAAAACTTCAGTAATATGGTCTTTCTATTTTATAACCGTCGGTGAACAGCCGACCCAATATTTTGGGTTTACGACTACTAATATTCAACTCCGTAGCCTTGTTATATTGAACCCAAGCCAGAAGACAAGGGAACTCCTGGATCAAGTATTGGAGAGAAATTTGCCTTTGTGGAGGACTTTTTGAGGGAACTAACCCACATTAGCGTTACATGGAGAGGAGAGAAAAACCACCCGTGGTTAGCCTCACAGAAAGATGATCCGTCTACCACTGAACTGTGGTCGGTGCGAGCCGAATGCGGAATTCGAATCGACCTTTCTTTTCTGGAATTCGAACCCGGTTCACCTCATTGGAAGACGAATGCTCTAG
The DNA here is from genome assembly GCF_982258835.1 of Parasteatoda tepidariorum. Taxonomy (NCBI): domain Eukaryota; kingdom Metazoa; phylum Arthropoda; class Arachnida; order Araneae; family Theridiidae; genus Parasteatoda; species Parasteatoda tepidariorum. Next base: position 96,068,478 of record NC_141758.1, on the reverse strand, counting down.
AAAAATAGTGGTAACTATTGTGAAACATATTGTGGTACATATTTCGTTATAAATGGTGAATCGTATAAAGCTGCAGGGGGCGCTTGCGGTTAAAATTCGTAAAAAGACTTCCGGGTTACTACTTAATAAGTTAATTTATAAATCAATTTTATTTCAGATCAGAAGACATAAAAAACAGAAGATAATACTCAAAACATGGGAACCCTTACACTTCTATCCCCTGAGCCACCACGCCTGCAGTAATAGGGTCTTATCGCTTTGGGGTTCAAATAAAGGACGACAAAAAAGATCATCGTACGGAATATTTGACTGATTAAATTTAATTTTTCATTTAGAAGATATTGAGTTTAATTCTATACTTAAAACCGAAATTACTCGCTTGCCAATCGAATGCTTTTGGATGACCGACCTCTAAGAAGAAAAGAAAAATTAATTTTATTTTTCCTATCAAATTATTACTAAAAACACCTGAATGTAAATCAACTGCGTAAAATATATAGTTTCTTTTAAATAGGTGGAGGATTATTTTCACTTTTTATCAGGTAAATGTTGTAAAGTGTAAGAAATTATCTCCGTCTTCTCTCAATAATTATCTCTTCTCAGGCAAAAATGGATTTCAGTAAAATTATCGTCTTGTGGATTGTGGTTTGCACCATTACGTACAGTCATTCTTTTGACATGCTCAGTACCATGAGCGACATTTACAAAAAAACTTGCCATACTTATTTTTACCGTAAGTACAATTAGAATTTTTTGTGCATTGAATTTTATATTTTATCAAATTCTAGTTTCTTAAACTTTTTTAAAATAACTTTATTATAAGCCGAAGTAGATGTATTCAAATCGAAGTGAGAGTTCCTGTCCAGGTAGGCGTCTTCACATCACGTCCAGGTCACCAATGTGGTGATAGTAGATATCGACAATGTCAACCTTCATCTATGAAAAGGTGCCCCAACATAGAATCGAGTTAACATGTTTTATATACTTGTGAATTGGAGTTACATTTTCGTGGTGGTAGATACACTACAGTACTCCCCTACCAGAATTATGTCTGTGATAGAATTCGATGAACGGATATCACTAGTTGATTCATTGCTATTTTGTGAGAAGCCGTGAGAACTGTAGTAAGATCACCGTACTTTTTGAGTGCTGATTGCGAGAGATGTATTAAGTTCACTGTCGTGGTCGCTCCTGAATTGCCTTTAGCAGTCGAGTGTATACGTTGTACGTGATCGAGACTAAGAACCAACAGCGTGAGGAGGACAATGTCGCAGTCACAAGTAGCAAGTCAACTGTTCAATGTGGACCATCCATCGAAGAAGGCGTGTTCAAATCAAAGTGGGCGTTTTTGCCAAGGTAGGCGTGTTCACATCACGTCCGAAGGTCACCAATGTAGAGAGAGAAGTTATTGACAATGTCAACTTTCATCTATGAAAAGATACCCATCGTAGAATTGAGTTAACATGTCTTATATACTAGTGAATTGGAATTATATTTTCGTAGTGGTAGATACATTGCAATATTTTTGACGGTTTGTCATTTTTGCTATTTCCTACTGATTATAGTAGCATACATTTGATAACGATAACATATGAAATTGCTTATTTTTAGTGCAAATTGAAAGAGACAAAAATCATCCACAGAACAGTGTGAGAAACTCATAATTTAATTTCATTTGTTATCATGCATAATCTCTGATATTCTGAAATTTAAAAAGAAAAATCAGTTGAAATTTTATTCAATGCTTTTTTTTTCTTTTCTAATGTCTTGTATTACAAAAAATCTTAAAATCGGTGCATAATTTTCGATTTTTGCATCTTTTTAAGAGACTAGACAATGTGTTGGAGAAATTTTTCAAACATTTAAATAATAGATCCCAAACGTCCTCTCATCTGTTACTTCATATCGTAAAATAATATAAAATAATGGAAATAAACCAATTTTCCTGGTTTTTTCCTGTGTTTACCCATTATTCGCCCTTTTCCCAATTTAAAAAAATTATTTCCTACATGTAGGACCCCCTAAAATATAGAAAAACGCATTAAAAAATTTATAATGCATAATAAGTGAATAAAAAGGAAATTTTTTGAAAAATTGCCGCAGCTGGGTTTCAAACCTGCGCCCCCTCGCTCCAACCGTGAGTTACTAGTCCGGTGTCTTGACCACCAGACCGCTCGAACACGAGAAGCCGGCCACAATTTCGCTTCAAAAGCCCTCTTACGATCAGCTATGCAATAGACCCTTGGGGGCTCACCCTGCCCCCCCCCCTAATTCACCTATAAAAATTCCCTTCGGCGGGCATGTTTGGAACGTGGACCTCTACTTAGGGTCCGAGTTTGAAATTTATAACTTAATATTAAAGGGAAATGCAATAATATGAATTAATTTAGCAATTATTTTGAGAGAGATGAACAATGAAGACTCGTGACGTAGAGAATGGGATTTAATAAAAAATTTTATCGTTGGTAATTTAAAACGCTGTTCTTAAAAAAAAATTATTATTTGTTTTGACAGTCTTTTCACAGACGAAATGCATAAAAGGCGTCGAGTGCTTCAACAACGGTCCGCCTTGGTATGAACCACTGCTAAGGCCCTACAGTGCTTTACCTGAAGACTTGGAGGACGTCCAATATTATCTATTCGGTCCACAATATTCGATGAATCCTTATACACTGAAGGATTCCAGGAACTCTATTCTAGCCTCTCCGTTCAATTCAACCTTACCTACCAAAATTTTAGTCCACGGCTACAAAGCAGACCAGAAACAGCTTCAAGGCCAATTAGTAAGTTCCACCCACTTAAATTCCATCGCTCTCTACATTTTATAAGAAATCCTAATTACGTTTAATGAAAAGAAACTAATTGTACTTAATAAAACTTAATTCCTACATATTTTCAATTCAAAAAAAATAAATTCGTCATTACACTCATTGCAATATAAAATTAGCGCACCTAAAAAGAGTTGTCAGAATGGAGTCAGCATGAGCAAGTACAATGTTGATATCCGATTAAAAAACTAAATCAAATCTGTTCATTTATTGTGGGGGAAAATAGGTTTTAGTACCTTCTTAGGACAATTCTAACTCACATGCAGGATGCGATACGGTTGGGCATTGAGGTCTCTGATCATTGTGTTGCAGCAAAAACACTGACTGCAGGCTTACCATCTCAGGTGGTCCCTCGTTCAAGGAATCGAGCAGGACATAGAAAGGTGGCGAAGGCATTCCTCTGACAGCCTTGTTGTATTTGCATTGTTTTGTTTTAAAAAAATGGGTCTTGTTAGCCGTGACAACACATTTGATGAAACAATGTCACATCGCTGGGGTGGCATGGCGCCAACATTAGAAGTGATTGTGTGTCGTATGCCACCCCATACACTAGTTGTAGAAGTATTGTGCACACTGTAGACTGGGTTGATGTTTCACCGTGGGGCCTCTACACTCTTTCACAGTGGTCATCACTGCCCAAATTAAATATGGATTCATAACTGAAGACGACCTCGTTCCATTAAATTGCAGTCTAATCCGGTCGAGAGCGACACCACACCAAACGTTGGCAACTGTTGATGAGTGTCAATTCCGTTCACGCTTCTGCAGCTGGTAAAAGAGTTCCCTCTCCCATATATACTAACTAAAGTCTCCCATATATACTCTCATATATACTTTCCAGACTATGAAACTATGTTCTCGTCATTCTAGAAACAGAAAGATGTCCTCCTCAGCGTGGGTGATTACAACATTATTGTAGTGAACTACTCCAAGTATTCCTTCGCTCCATTCTATCAGGCAGCTGCCAATATAAGAGTTGTGGGAGCAAGAACTGCTTTGCTCTTAAAAACAATCATGGTAGGTATGAACCAATCAAACTTTCTCACACAAAAAAAACTCAATAGTTCGTAAAGCCGATGCTTATTAGTGAATGGACTCGTGCTACCTGTGAATCAACGGGTCTTTTTCTGGTGAATGACTCTCAAAAAAGGGAGCTGCAGCAAAGCCTCCTGTAACTGAAAGCCTCCACACGGTTTTTTGTAGGAAGTCTGATCAGACCACTATGGAGGTAAACGAGTTTACGAAAGAAGCATTTAATTGAAAATCTAGCAAAAATAAGATAGTGGTGACAAATATGTGTCTGAAAATTTGTTTAATTTTTTAATATAATAGGTTTGTCTTATTTACTTGTCAACGCCTACAGACACACTTTTCATATATATATATATATATATATATATATATATATATATATATATATATATATATATATATACACACACACACTGAAGAGCCAAAAAAACTGGTTTACCTGCCTAATGTCGTGTAGGGCCCCCGCTAGTACGCAGAAGTGCCGCAACACGAAGTGGCATGGATTCGATCAATGTGTGAAGTAGTGCTGGAGATAATTGACATCATGAATCCTGCCGGGCTGTCCATAAACCACTGAGAGTAAGAGGGGGTGGGGATATCTTCTGAACATCACGTTGCGAGGCATTCCAAATATCCCAGCGATGTCGTTGATTTGATGTTTTACCGGATTTCCGATACTCGTGAAATGGTCGTACGTGAAAAATCCAAATTTTATTGCTAACTCGGAGATGCTATGTCCCATCTCCCGTGAGCCGACTATAACACCACCTTCAAACTCACTTAAATCTGTATAACCTAGCACTGTAGCAGCAGTAACCGATCTAAGAACTGTGCTAGACACTCGTTGTCTTAAATACGCGTTGCCGATTGCAGCGCTGTACTTTGATTGGCTCCATTATTTGTATACTCATGCCTGTACCAGTTTTTTTTGGGTCTTCAGTGTATATGGGAGATTCTCATGAAACATGAAATTCACTGTCCCTTGCTCCAAAATCTAATACTATAATACTAAAAGAACTTTTTTTTAAAAAAAATTAAAAAAATAGCATTGTTGTTAGTATTTTAAAATGACTTTGCACTGGCATTGACTGTTTTGTATTTTTTATTGGATATCAAAATGGCATTTTCCTGACATGTCCCAAACAATATTTCCAATAATAACTAGCTTCAAAACTTCCCATACATTTTTCAAAACCTAATTTTTTTTTATCTTATCCTATGTAAGCATTTCTTGAATATACGCAGAGGGTATTGTGTACTAAAACTTCCTTTAAAACAATTTTTTCTGTCAATAGTTTGTTTGTCCCATGAAAATCTGTCATTTTCATGGCTACTTTTATTTAGTGATTTATAACCAAAATAGATAGCGCCAGGAATCAATATCTTACGTTAATAGATTGATTAGATACCCTCCTATCTGAACATGTCTTGTTGCATGAATAAAGAACCAATTTTCTGGCTCAAAATCTATTTCAAAAAATTTTTCAAGGAGAGTAGGTTTTTATGCTGTCATTTTCCTGGCTTCTAGAAATCATTAATTACAAAAACTGCATAGATTTATCTGAGTTATTTTAAGAAATACTGTTGTTTTCTGCAGAATATAAACATCTTCGGCCAAAATATTAAATTAAAGTAAAGTTATATGCTATAAAAAAGCGAATTTGTCATTATCCTGGCTGTCATTTTCCTGGCTTATGAATACCAGGACATTGAAGTGTTACCAGAAATTCTTTTTAACTGCTAATACTGTAAAGAGGGAAAGCAAATATTAACCTAATACCAAGTTTATGTATGATTGTAATATGCTTGGATGTAATCAAAGTTATTTATTTATTTAATGATTGATTATTTTACACAATTTTATTCTGTACATATAAGCAACAAAATTTTTTTTGTTTCTATCTACAGTGGATAAAAAGAATTAATTTAAGCAATTTATGGTCCATCTAACATAAAGGCTTAAGTTGAGTTACTTACTATTAACTTAAAATGACTGTTTTTTAAACTTCTAAGGTAATATGCCATTTTCCTGGCATTCAAGATTTGGTGAATTTCTATTTTTTTTTCTCGAGCAAATGTCAATAAACTGCACTGCTGTGTATAAGATATTGATAAGTGTAGCTAAAGAAGTATACAAAAAAAATTTTAGATTATTTTGAGAACTTCAAATTTGAATAAATTTTTTGGTCCGAATTGTCATGTTTCGTGAGAATCACCCACATATATATGATAAATTTCTCTCAATTACTTTTAAAAAAGAATTTTGATTCATGCTCACAACTGGTTCACTTTTTAAATAGTCTGCGCAGACTACTTATAAAAAAAGCAGTGTGTAGGCTTTCTGATGTAGGAGGTAATGGCTGTAGTCTACAGAGACTAGGATTCGATGAAAATTTAGGAATCTTTGCTCAACTCCTGTCGGTTAAATGTTAGGCCTTATAAGTTAAGAGGCAAAATTTAGACAAAATTTATTATTAATAAGTGAACAAAAATATTACTCAAATAATTAATAGTGTGGCAATTATTTAAATTGTAACCTGTCGCAAATTTAATTTTTATCACGTTTGAAAGTTTTTGAGCCTATGTCTAATTGAACTATTGCAATAGGAAGAAAATCTATAACTAAATTTATTTAGTCCAATTGAAAAAATTTATTTAAAAAAATGTGCGAATAAATTTAGTCATTATTTATAATAGTTTCCCAGCTCATAAATATTCATTATAAATTTTTCCAACTAAGATACTTGTGGTAGTATGCACGTAATATATTAATATCTAACTCCTATCTTACAATAATTTTATACAATTTCAATATTTTGCATCAACCTGATACTTTTAGGCTTATAGAAGAATTGAACCCAGAAGATACCCTTAGGCTAATTCGAAAATATATCATTCATTACTCAGTCTGATTTATTTCATCTAAAAATGGAACTGTGGCGTGGCGAATAAAATCATCGCTAAGCCGACAAAAAATTAGTGCAACCCTAGAACAGAACAGCAGAACGCCTTTTGCAGTGTGGCGGAGTGCACGTAAAGAAAAGTGAATAAAGTTTTGTTTTTATCCAAGAATGCGATATTTTCTTTCTAAGAGCAAGATGCTCATTTGATTAAATCTTCAGACGATCTAATATGGATAATCAACTAATTATTCCATAGAACAAAGCTTTCTAAGCACTTGATTCAAGAAATTTCTTTGTAGAATGTAACTGGTGTTAGAGCTGAAAGTATGCATTGTATAGGCCCAAGTTTGGGAGGACACGTATGTGGATATATAGGAAAGAGAATACACAATTTTGGAAGAATATCAGGTATATTTTGTTTTCTTTCTTCTTTTTGGTTGGTGAGTGGGATTATTAAACAGAGTGGGATTATTAAACCCTTAATATCTTGATACTTTCAAATAAACTACCCGACATTTGCCAGTGTGGGGACCTGCAATTAAACCATCCGTAACGCTTTAACGTCCTTAAACATTGCATTTTTATGAAATTTAACCTTTTGGATAGCACCTGCTGTTCTAGACCATCGGTTGTACCAGCGGTAAGCAAAACGTTAAAGACCACAGTCACACTTGATGCAAAGACCTTTCGGTTTGAAAACAGCAGTGTCAAAAATAACAAACGATCGATTGAAACATTCTTTATTATTCGTGAAATATCCCCTCCACAGAGGATCAAAATTGTGACGGCATGTCTTCGGATCATCCTCCGGGATGTTTCCCAGACCGTCGCCAAAAGCCCATTGTACAGCTCTAGTGCGAAATAAATTAACAACAACAACAATTCGTGAAATATATGAAGTAGGTAGGTATTACGCACTAGTAGTTACGTCGCACTAGAGCTGCACAATGGGCTATTGGCGATTGTATGGGAAACATCCCTGAGGATGATCCGAAAACATGCTATCGCAATTTTGATCCTCTGAAAAGGGGATGACTTTCCTGCTTTGGTAGCCTGACGACCTGCGTGTCAAGTCGAGCACTTTACGGTGGAACAGTTTAACGAGGACCGATGCCGCACATCCTCGGTCCCTACGCAGGCTGATCAAAGTGGTCACCCACCCGCTTACTGATCGCAGCCTATGATGCTTGACTTCGGTGTCCTACTGGAAACCGTGTCCAGCGTGAAATATATGAATTTTATAACAGCTTTATGACTTCTAAAAATATATCTTAACACCTAGAAATTTTAAGTTTCTGTAGACCTCTGATCTTAACAGTTTTAAAATAGAAAATTTTCCGATTAGTCGGAAGTAGTTTGCTAGTAAGATAAAATTCGTATTCTCACATTTGAGACTATCTATACTGAATGAAATAAAAGTTCGAATTTTTTTTAATTCTATTTTAACTGATTAGTTTTATATTATTTTATAATAGGCATTAAACAAGTGATTAATTCTTGGGTTTACGACTATCCGCGTTCAACTTCGCAGCCTTGTATTTTTGAACCCAACCCAGAAGAACAAGGAAACTTTATGAAATAAGCATTGGGACAAACTAGCCTTCGTTGAGGACATTTTGGTAGAACAAACCTGTATTTGCTTTATACGAGGGGAAAATGGCGAAAACCTTCTAAGATAAACGGAGAAAGGAGGTTCTTACCCATAATCCTTCTACCAATGAGGATATTTTATGTCAGCTCTGTGGTCAGTGCTAGCCGGGTGCAAATTCGTATAACCCATCCATCGCTTTCGTTGGGTTCTAGATCACCTTGTTTACGGGCGCTTAATCCCCTAAACACCAGCGGCTCTATATAATTAGTTGTACTATTTCTAAAAAAACTTTGAGCTGTATGAAATAAATTATGTTAACGAGTTAAAACATGTTATTTCAGCTCTTTCACCAGCCGGTCCTTACTTCAGTGGTACAGCTACTATCGTACACCTAGCACCATCTGATGCTTTATTCGTCGATACTATTAACACAGCAGGTGGAGGTATTTTATTTAAATTGCTTTTTTCAATTGATTTGACATTTTTTTACCTATTAAGAAATTGAGTGGCACACTTCTCTATAAAACTAATTATAAAACGATAATTTTGGAACTTCTTGGAGTTGATTGTTTTGCAGACTGAATTTTTACTTTTACTAGCGTGGATTCTCAATGATTTTAAGTAATATCATTTTAAGTATTTTTAAGGTCAACTTATTCATAATTATTGTCTTGGCCGGCTATTACGAATGCGAATAATGAAGAAAGAAAAGAGTTTTGCGATATCTTAAGAAACGTATAATTGACTGGAGAACATACATCAATTGATGCAGTTCTTGCAAATCATAACTTGAAATGTTCTAATGCTCCAAGGAAAAAAAGTAATTGATCAGCGATCGCAATAATGCGATTACAATTTTTATAAATATTTTTATATTTAATACTACTAACACAATTTTAGCTAAATTTTACGTGAATCTCCATACTTGTTTATTCTATTTAAACATTGTATCAGTTGTTCTACGTTTTTTTACGTGCAGTTTGTTTTAAATTACATACACTTTAAAAATATTTATTTGTAAGAGAATGCTTGGCTAAAGTTTCATGCATCATCCTCGATATATTTAGAACCTTTTTTTGTTTCAAAATGCGTTTTATGAAAGAATTTTAATCACATTTTCACAATTTGCAGTGAAAAAATATGTGACACTACTTTTAAGAGAAATTAGTATTAGAATATTAAAGCCGTTTACAAAGTGATTCAGTGGAGAAAAAAAAATATGGAATAAAGAAAATGTAGGGATGTTCTGATCTAGATGCAGCTATAACATATCACATAAGGTGTATCTTCTTTTACCAGATGGCTCAATCAAAAATGGTCCACAATTTGAAAAAAAAAAAAGAAACCAAAGAATACATGCCTGCTAACAGAATACATGCCTGCTTCTAAATAAACGAGATAAATTTTTTTCACTAAACTTCAAATTATTTATTAAGTTCGTCAACAGATGGTACTTCCGACTGAAAAAAAAATTTATTAGTTAGAATTCGAGATATTAAGATGACAAAAAAAACTTCGAATAAAATGCTTCTAGTAAATGCTTCTAAAAAACTGCTCCTAATAAAATGTTTGTAACAAATGTTCTTTCTTAGAGCTTATAGAAGAAAAAAAAAGAAAAGTTTTTTAGCCTCAATTTTCTTAATTAACGACTGAATTATTTTGTATGCTGAAAGATATCTAAAAAGTGTAAATTGTGTTGATACTTTCAAGTTTAGATATGATTTAAAGCACGCTCAGTAATTATTGTATCACTGTTATAATTGTATTAACTATTGTTTTAATTGTTGATTATTGTATACAATTATGAATATTATACTCACAGTATATTTATCGATACAAAGCCTAAGTTTCAAACGTGTAAAAACCAGGAATGTATTGGAGGAGGTAAACGGGAAAATGTCATACCCTTCTCATTTCATACATCAGTTTTGCAGTTTCTTTAAAAAAAAAAATTTTTTTAATTTTTTGAAAATGCATTTTAAATTTTCTTTATTTTTAAGTACTTTTTCTTGCACAATTAACGTTGAAAGAATTTTTTAGCATCACCAAAATCAGTTTTGAAACCGTAATAAAATTATATTCATAAAATTCTCGAAACAGACAAATATTTAATTTTAAATTACGGATTTTAAACTATAAATTGCATCATTTTATTGCTTTAAAGTAATGAGAAAAAAATCAATAGAAGTTCTAAAAATTACACTGGGGAACAAATTTATCTTTGCGCCTTGCATCTTTCTGTTGCATCTAAATACTTAATCTTACTTAGTTCGGGTGTGGGTATTTAAAATCTAAAATTAGCTTTACTCCTAAAAGTACAGTTTTTTTTAATAATATTTTCGTCGAAATGTTCAAGTTTAAAAACGTTATGTATAACAGAAGGTTGCATTAATTTCTAGGAGAATTAGGGCAGATCATCGGGATTTAAACTTGATAGGAACCAATACCCGGAAATATCACCGTGCACGATTAGCGGCGATACCCTATTACGACCTGTTTAGAAGCACACGAAGAAACAATTCATAATAGGAGAAGCACCCCTAGAGGCATATGATGACATTTCCGGGCACGGTATCCAATGAAATTTTAATCCTGATGATATGCCCTAACCTTCCTGGAAGTTTGTCCCGACAGTTATGCAGCTCTCTGTTATACATAACATCTTATATAACATTTTGACAAAAAGAACACTAAAAATATCATTTAAAAAACTGTGGTTTGGAAAGAGAAACCTATTGCAGTTTTGAAATCAGCGATATGAAAATATCTCAGATCTGTTTTAAAAAGATCTCATGCAACAGAAAACAAAACAAATGAAATTGTTTCCCAGTGTTATCAAGCGCGATTTCTTTTAATTTAAAAAAGTGGCTCCTCTTTTTTAAATGTATGTTTGGTGTTTTCTACACTATAGGATGCAATGCAAGCTCTTGACTGCCTATACTTACTGTTTACGGTGTATTTTGTAGCCATTCGGTTCACAATGTAATCATTGTGTTTTGAGATTCTCTAGAGAAGTATTTTTTGTACACGTGTATTAGTTACCTGATTTATTATTTGTATTTAAAAAAAGAATCGTTAGAAGAATAGTCATTTGAAGACCTGTCCCTTCAAGACGTAAGAATCGTCAACTGAAAAAAAAAGAATCGTTATAAAGCACTTCATACCGTGTCAACAATATAACAACTTCGAAATGTAAACCTAAATCATAATTTGTAAAATGAACTGAATTTCACTGCTTGAACGATATGCTAACACTAACGCATGATGGTGCAAGGCTTGCAACAAGATCAAAAAGCAATAAGCGAGTAAAATGAGGCCAAATCAGATTGCCAAAAAAGCGATTTTTTGAAGTTATACTTCTTATGCGTAACAAGGTTGCGTTAAACGCTTAACGCTACATTTTTATTGGTCGGAAATCACGTGGTAGGATCTAGTTTTCCCTCATTCATTTCTATATTGTTTTGGTTCTCACTAGCATAAAAATAATAAAAGTCATAAAAGTATTGTTTTTCTATAAATATTTTCTTAGTTTGTTTTGATACACATATAATTTAATAGGGTAGTATTTTTTATTTTCAAATTTAGTGGATAACAATTGTAAAAAATGAATGAAAACAATCCCACGGACAATGCGACGGATTTAAGGTTATGTCAAGGTACGTCTCTTGTGAATATCAATTGATTGTTAGGTTTTCTCTTCTGAAATTACATTATGACGCATTTACCATACACTATTAATGCAAATACATTTTCCATGGCGAGACGATGAGGCAACCACAAGCACTTCCACTGGTTCAAGAGGTCCACGAGGGAAAAATGCACAATATTATCGTGATTACAAAGCACGGAAGCGAGCGGAGCAGGAAAAAGAGTCGTTGAATAGAACTAGTGATCCTTCTACGACTGCTGATTCTTCTACAATTAACGTCGCAGGTTGCGAAGTTTAACTTCTTCCGCGCGGAGGGACTCCACGCACTATTTTTTTCTAAATCTAGCAACCATGTCACCATTATTAACAAGGCATCTCTAAATAACTGAAATAAATTTACACTTCGAACTCATCAGAATTACTTAATGCCATTAATACCTAATGAGACACACCTGATTTCAGCTCAGAAATTATATAATTTATTTCTTTTATTGTAAACAAAATTATCTGTTTGAAAATATCCCCTCGTAGAATAAGCTGTAGTAAGCAGCCGTATACTTTCTAACTGAAAGTAGAGAAGGTCAAAAGCTCGAGATTGTTGTTGATATTTATATTGAAAACACCATCCATTGCGCTAAATAATAATAGTATCATATTACAAGTTTGTTAAGTACAAAAAAAATATCAAGAAAACGCAAAACAACAATTTTGCCTAAAATCCAAAATGGCTAAATCCACGATCTTGATCATTCCACTGTTTCCTTGAGCAGGCTTGGGGACTCTTCAACATTTTGGACATCAGAATTTTTTCCCTGATGGGGGCGTGCAAGAACCTGGATGTGGAAATGATACTAGCTTTTTCAACCGTAAGTAACAGTTGCTTCAAATATCATAGTGCTCCTAAATGGACATCTTTTCATTTTGTATTGTAATTGTCAACCGAACTTATAGCAAAAATTTAAATATTTGCCTCAACTTCATCCACAATCTGAACCATTAGCGGTTCCGCAGTGGACTGATCTTTAAGACACGGTTCCCATCAGACTACCGATGTCAAGCATCACTGGCTGTGGTCAGTGTGCAGGTGGGTGACTACTTGGATCAGTCTACGTAGGGACCGAGGATGTGCAGTATTGGTCCTCGTTAAACTGTTCTACTGTAAAGTGCTCGACTTCGCATGCAGGCGGTCGGGCTACCGAAGCGGGAGTGCCATCTTTTCTGCAGAGGATCAAAATTGTGATGGCATGCCTTCGGATCATCCTCCGGGATGTTTCCCAGACCGTCGCCAACAGCCCATTGAGCAGCTCCAGTGCGACGTAAAAAAACTACAACAGCATCTGAACAATTAACGATTTTGAAGCGTGATTATCACCCTCTGAGCATGGCTAGTTGCGTAACAGAACCAAATAAACTCTTTTCCGGCTTCGAATAGCAACGAGGATGAGGCAAATATTTACTTAGAAAACAAAACTGTTAAGATATCTCATTCGTAATGCTTTGCTATTTCACCATCCAGTCGGTATGGTGTGTTATGCCTAGTTCTTCCCCGCTTTAGACCAGGGATCTACTTCCTTTTTAATATTTGGGTTATATATTTTATTTTATATCCGTCTTTGAACAGTCGACCCAGTTTTGGGGTTTACGACTACAAATGTTCAACGCCGTAGCCTTGTAATTTTTGAAACCACTCCAGAAGAAAAGGAAGCTCCTAGAACCCCAATGCCCCCAGAGGCATTGATTTGTTATGGGAACATGAAGGACTTTGAGACTCGACAGATTGAACATGCATCAGTCACCACACGGAGAGTCTTTGGCCGGCGGAGATCGAACCCACGAACTCCTGGACATGAGCCCAGTGCCCTACCAACCAGGCTATTCCGACCTTGGGTTATCTATTAGGGTTGCACTTTCTTCGATTGCGACTGATTGAGTATTCTCACCTCATGCGATGGGCATAAGCGATCGCACATTAAGGCGATTCGCCTATGCGTTTTATATAAATTCTAAACATTTGCGCTCGTGTCTTGGGCTATCGGATACAAGTGCATCAGCCGTTAGTGGTTCAGAATCTACTTTAGGGGCTTTTCACACTGCATTTGATTTCCTTAAGACAAGGGGTCAAATATTTAAGAACACGTGTAGGATGAACTGATCACGCATGAGGGAATCGTGTGCAGTGAGAATACTCCATAATTTATGCAATTTAATAACTACATTGGTATACCTGCAAGTGACGTAATGTTTGTTGTTCGATCCTAATTGGTTGCTGAAAGTGGCATTTTTTTATGTTAGCAACTATTCTTACTATTCTATTTCGAATAAGCTAAGTCCATCAAGTAACAATTCTCTTAAGTTACACATTCTAAATTCTTTCACAGTGATTCTTTCTCGAAGATTTTAATTTTTTCGCTTTATATTTGCACAGAGACTTAACACAAAGACAGGTGCGAAGTCATGTGGAGCATAAACAAACTAATTATGCATCGAAGTTGCGTTAATTATACCTTCTAGCACATTTTGAGATAGAATAGAATAATTAAATGGCGGAAAGCATCCTACCCAACAAACAACAATTTCAAGAAATGTAGCTCCTGACTGTCACTTTACAACTGATTCGATAACACTGAATCTTTGCACACATAATGCTTTGCTGGTGCGTATGTTGCTTTCATTTTCTGGCAAGCATCCCATATTGAGCAATTCCGAGCAACAGTTACGCATTCGGAGAGCCGGCCTTTTTCGGTTTCTACATTTCTCAATTCGTCCCAACCTTTGGATAGAATAAACTATGCAAGTCATAAGGAATTCAAGCCTGATTGATTACCTGAGAAAATTCAGTCGAAGCGAAAGTCAAAAATAAAGCAAACTAGTTTTGATGCTAAATACTGATTTCCTAAATGTAAGACGAAATTTAATTGTTTTTCGTATTTAAATAGCCCTTTTAATTTTTCTCGTTTAAGAAGATGCCATACCGAGGAAGAAAATTTTAGTCTAAAATTCTCCTTTATTACTCTAATTTAAAATTTAAAAAAACGAAAAAGTAAATTCAGGCAAACCTAGAGTAAGTCATGACGTTTCAATTGCTGACAAAAATACTTCAAAATATTCAAATGCAAACAAATTATCGGAAGAGAACTTCTCCGCTGCATAATACAAAATTATAATCTCATCATTTATTTTCATTTGTATATTTAAAATTTTTCTTTTCAGTATTTGAAACTTCATGGCTTATTCTAGGTTTGTCTGAACTTACTTTTTCTACATTTTAAATTGGTAATGAAGGACAAAGAGAATTTGCTAGCTAAATTTTCTTCCGCAGTATGGAGTTCTCTTAAGTTTTAATTTGCTACCCCAAATGTTCCTTACATCATTTTTGTCGAGAATTCTAAACGTTGACAGTGGTGTACACGGAACAATTTATGTGAAACTCTGAATTATGTTTAGAATGACTGCCATTGTTTCTATTTTTCCCCCTAGTTCCGGAGCTTGTTCGAGAAAATATATGTGATCATATCCGGGCGATAGACCTGTTTACGAACTCCATCAATGATACCAACTGTTCTTTCAAAGCTGTCAACTGCAGCAGTTATGCAGATTTCGTTAACAAGAAGTGCGCCAATTCTACAGTCGCCATCATGGGTTTTCACGCCAAGCCAATTCCCGCCATCGAACCGGAAGACTCTTTATTCCTCAGAACTGGCGCCACAGAACCTTACTGTGTCCAGAACAGTGAAATGCCACCTGACATTCACACCGTCACTGCTCTGAAAAGCAGAGGATCGTATTGGGAGAATATTTTAATAAGAGAAGTTATACTATTGTTAAACTTGGAATAAATACATCTATATAGTTTGTCTACTGTCAGAACTCCTCCCGCCACAAAATCTGAGGCCGTTTGCTGCTATGGAAACAAGAATAGCACATTTCAGGGAGGGTATAGCTTCTCTTCAATCTAGGGATAACACAATAGACCGAAGAAAAAGATTCCTTTTCTCTCGCCAACCAGTGCCAAAACCTGTCCTAAACAATGACCCCACACCCCTACTTGAAATAGTTATATCTCATAACCATAGTCACAGCCACTGGTCCAGATGAATGACTAGGGGAGTTCTTACTTCAGACAAATGTATGCAGGAAACTATGCAAACTACAACTATAGTTTGTCTAAGATAAGAAGTCCTCCTGCCACTAAGTCTGAGGCTGTCTGGTGCTATGGAAACGAGAATGGCTCATTTTAGGGAGGGTAGCTTTACTCTAAGACTAACACAATAGACTGAAGAAAGAGATTCCCTTTCGCCGGAACCACTCCAAAGCAGTGACCTCGCACCCCTACTTGAAATAGTCATACGTCGTTACCATAGTCACCGCCACAGTTCCAGACGTATGTCTGGGGGAGTTCTTATTTTAGACAAACTATATACACCATTGAAAAGTAAACACAAAAATATGTTTTATACCGAGAGGAAATACGATTGCTAAACACTTTCAAGTTTCAATCGAACAGATTTCTGTACAATAGCCTTCCTAGATTTTGATTTGAAAGATTTTGATAGTGTTATGTTATTTATTAATTTGCAACCCATAATATGTTTGTTTTTTAATCTACATATTCTACCAAAAATTCAAAAATGAACTGTGTTTATAGAGTTTCTAAGAACTGTGTTTATAGAGCGTACTGTACATTTGTCTCATCAGAAAAGAAATAAAAAATCCGATAAAATAAAGGTCTGATTGTGATACAAAGCTGAAAAAGTATTAGTCCATGAATTTGATACTTATTTGAATATTCTTATTTGCTGTGCTATAAGAATTTTGTCGAATAAATTGCGTATTTTTCTATTTTACGTGTCTCTTACATTTTACTTTAACATAAAAAGTTCTGTGTACTCATATCACTTACTATTCAGAGCGGCAAAATTTTCAAAATTTCATCAAAAATCTTAATTTTTCCAAAAAAAAAAAAAAAAAAAAAAAAAATGTTTTGTTAAAATTCTGTGTGACTAGTTGACAATTCTATGCCTTTTCTGTGTGAACCTAGGACGTTTGTATAGTATCTAAAGGAACACTTTTGTCAACAGCAGATATAATAAGATTTTAATTGTGATTAAATTTGCTCCATTACAAAAAAACGTCGGCAAAAAACTATAGATGTTTGTCGTTGTTAACATAAAATTTATTAAGATTTCAGTAACTATCTAATCTTTACTAATGTTCTTATTATCGTCAGCCATTAAGGCAGAGAGGGTGAAATTGTTCTTGTTTTCCAGTGGCACCATCTATGGCCAAGAATTCGACTTTTGCCACACCCACACGTCACAATCGTTTATGGGGCGGAGCCATTCATACATCCATCCATTCATCCACAGATCGTAATTTTAGACCTGAACCAGAGAATGATCAATTTCTAATTCAGTACCCTCAAAGGTATTAATATGTTATAGAAACATGGAGGACTTTGCGACCCGATATTTTTAACGTGCACCAGTCACCATTTACTACACTGGGTATCTCCGGCCGGCTGAATTCGAGCTCCCGTTCACACAAACGTGAGTCCAGCGCCCTGCCAATCAGGCTATCCCGGCCACAATCTTTACTAATTATCTTGGAAATTAACCTTACCGTCTAATATCTAAATAGTATAGGCAGCAAAGAGCTTGCAGTGCGCTCTATAGAGCGCACTGTAAGCTCTTTGCTGTAGTGTAGAAAACACCCCCCATTAGTTCAAAACTTATTCTTTAAAATATTATGGTAAACAAGTTGTAATAAGAAATAGTATATATTACCAAAGTAATAAAATCAATGTGAAAGTAAATCAAGCTGTTGCAGGATTTAAAAATTACATTTTAGTTTTTCTGTGAATGTGAAGTAAAACTAGTTTCTTCAAATATCCTTTGAAACCAAGTCGGCATGCATGACCACATGATTGGTATTCCATATTCCCTGGTACACGCCGCGGAGGGAGGCTG
This sequence comes from Parasteatoda tepidariorum, assembly GCF_982258835.1. Lineage (NCBI taxonomy): Eukaryota > Metazoa > Arthropoda > Arachnida > Araneae > Theridiidae > Parasteatoda > Parasteatoda tepidariorum. The sequence goes on along the minus strand of NC_141758.1, from coordinate 96,050,509 downwards.
ACAAACGGAGTTTTCGATTTCACAGCTATGAATTATCACCATCGCCCAGTTGCCCAAAATCAGTAGAATGGTATTAAATGGCATCATTGTTCAAATGGGAGAATTTTGTTCTATTGTAGGTCGTCAGATAATATATATATATATATATATATATATATATATATATATATATATATATATATATATATATATATATATATATATATATATATATATGAATATATAAAGAATAAAACAAAGAAAAATTAAAGACATATGGAAAAAAAGGGGGGAAATAATAAGTAAAAAAATAACAAACAACAGTTTATATAAATAAAAAAAAGGTGGAAATTTTATTTAAAAAACCGGAAAAAAAGATATAATCTTTTCTTCAGCCCACAGGATTATATCCGCAAAACAGAGTACTTTCTGATATTGTATCAATAAAGCCAAAGCAAAATATATTAATACAATAGTGTGAGGAGCACTCAAAAAAATTTTTTATAAAAATAACGACAAATAAAATAGATCACAAAAAGTAAAAATAAGTAAAAATAACATGTAATGAACAGAAAATAAAATAAAATAAAAAGAAAAAACATTATAAAGGGACTATAAAGCGAGTAGCAAAATCAGATCAACTTACATGGACGGAAAATTTTTCAAGAATGATTTAAAAATGTTTTCGCAGGAAGATTACCAGATTGCCATATATATATATATATATATATATATATATATATATATATATATATATATATATATATATATATATATATATATATATATATATATATATATATATATATATATATATATATATATATATATATATATATATATATATATACTATAAGATTCTATGTAGAATCTTAAATATCGGGTAATACTACATAGCATTTTTTTTTGCGCTGCTCAAACTTGTTTCTGCTCGTATATCAATTAGTCAACAACTGTAATGCAATACGTAAAAGAAAGATGTATGTAAAAACATCCTAAATAAAAACCCATTACATGCGTGTTTAAATATAAAAGTATTGTATGTAAACTCGTGCAAAACATGCAATTATTAAAACACTACAATGCGTCTGATAATTTGGTCTAACTATTATGATACACTAATATAATACCTGATATAATAAATATTCTATATTTATAAAATATATCGTCAAATTTATCCTATCGTTTAATTTACATTATGTATCGTCTAATTTAACCATGGAGTCTAGAGTACCGCTTTAGGATCCATGAATTTAACCAATGGATACCCGAACGTAAGCAAGTGCAACCGGTTGCAGTCGTGTAGAAACACTGTAAAGTATCACCTGATAATTAAGATTTTACATGGAATCTCATAGTGCGTCTAATAATTTGGCCACGGACTGAAGACTACACAGATAGCACGAACCCATTCACTAGCTGTATTGTCTACTTTTTTAAAAAGGATGTTGTTGTTGTTGTTCATTTACGTCGCACTAGAGCTGCACAATGGGCTATTGGCGACGGTCTGGGAAACATCCCGGAGGATGATCCGAAGACATGCCATCACAATTTTGATCCTCTGCGGAGGGGATGGCACCCCCGCTTCGGTAGCCCGACGACCTGCGCACGAAGTCGAGCACTTTACGGTAGAACAGTTTAACGAGGACCAATACTGCACACCCTCGGTCCCTACGCAGGCTGATCCAAGTGGTCACCCACCCGCACACTGACCGCAGCCAGTGATGCTTGACTTCGGTGATCTGCTGAGAACCGTGTCTTAACGATCAGTCCACTGCGGGACGGTGTTCTACTAGGAACGGTATCCTTACAATCCACTGCGGGACAAATGAACTAGACATTTTTGCTAGACAATTTTTAAAATTTTTTTTACTGATCATATTCGCCTTCTCTGTCGACGAAGATCAGTGCGTGAGTCGCATGCAGTGAAAATGGCGTTGCGGTAGTTATTTGTGCTTTGCTGACGAATCAGCTGTCCTTAGCGTTCATAGCTGGAATCCGATTGAAAAAAATCCTTCTCAATGAATATGGTTTCTGTTGTCGAGAGCAAAAGAGTACCTGATTTTTTTTTCACCCTTTTTTTATGCAGGAAAATGTATTTGCCAATCAGGTTCTCATATTTCCTCGATCGCGTTTAGAGACGCGTAAACTGTATTAAGTAAGAATGACCCTTAAGTCTGAATAATGCTATTTGCTAAATATGATCTATTGAAATGAAGTGATTTCAATGTAGCAGAAGTCATTTAGTTTCGGATCCACTCATCTTGAAGTGAAGCTAAATTGTTTACCTTTAAAGAGAGTTTTTATTATCGGGATTAAACTTTAAAAATTCTATTTTCTCACATTTTTAGCAAAAATTTTTACTTTTTGTGTGACAATATATGAAATTTCATATTGACTGGTCCGCTATGTGATGTAAACATTTCTGGTTAACCTATAAGAACACACCGGCCATATCCATGTTTTCCTAAATTGTTTAATTTACGTATGTTTTCTCTTTCTTATTCTCGCTACTTATTCCTCATTCTTAATCAACATATTTTTACAGTGGGTAAAGTCTGCTATAATACCTTTATAATTTATTTTGACGACATGTGAAACTATTTGTGTTTATATTAGTCCCCCATTATTTAGTTCAGTGTTTCCCAAACTTATGACTTTTGTGTACCCACTCTAAATTTTTCGTAACGCTGTGTACCAATATTAAAAAATGAATGTATTTTTTGCTTTAAAAATTGTACCGAAGTTAAAAATCACAACTAGCTGTTGACACCACTAATTATTAACTGTTAACTCTGCAAAAAACAGCCAATAGAAAACTACGTAATCTTAAATTTTCATGGCTAGCTTTATTTTTTAATTTTCGTTTGTTGCATGATATTTCATATAAGTACGCGTATCCCTGCTAAACTGTTCCCGTACCCCTAGGGGTACGTGTGCCACACTTTGGGAAATACTGATTTAGTTTTGTAAAATTTTTTATGGCTCATGGGAATATTAAGAAAGTTTTTTGCTATTATTTTGGTTTATTTCTTCTGCCCTGCTTCTTTTAAAATTAGCTTACTATAATTTTCATTTCTTTTTTATTGCTGTTAAAAATTATTTATTCGATAAAATATATAGTCAATTTCTTCTATCTTTTAAATTTCTTTTTTATTGCTGTTAAAAATTATTTATTCGATAAAATACATAGTCATTTTCTTCTATCTCTTAAATTGGGAGTATTTTCGTATTGTTATCTGTTCAGGTCCATTATCTTCGCAAAGGCGTCAAAAGATTTTTGAACTCTCAAAAGTTTTTAAAAAAAGAATTATGGTTTGCCTGGAAGTGGCTAGAAATTATATCTTTAGAGTTAGTCCCCTTCTGTGATGTTTTATAAGGAAAAGATTTAACTGTATTGTGATCTGTGCCAGAATAAATTAAGTTTTAAAATGTGTGGAATACTTGCCTCTAGATGACTATTAGTTATATCCTTCAAATCTGTTCTTCTATGATAGTTTTTAAAATTTCTCATTTGTCACTACCGGTTGTTGCCGAAAATTGATCATTTTTTTTTTTGCATAGATGCTGTCATACCGAAATATGCATAACATACTTCAAACATTTTAAAACAAAACTATTTTCTTATTTAATCCTTTTTCAATGAATAAAACTCATTGATATAATCTCCAATCTTTTTATACCACAATCTTGAATTGAGTGCAGAAGAAAAACAAGGTATGTAGCGTTTTTAAAAATTGCTTAATTTTTCCCTTTGAAAATTAGACTTTTACAATCTTCGTAAAAGCGTGGTTTTCGCATTGTTCTATTAAACGCTTTCGCAATTCATTCGAACACAGTGTATTTCGGCTTACTGTCAGTCCATAGCGTATACAAGCGCCAATCGTTGTACATTTTTGATTAAATGCTTGCGGGTCCGCATGTGCATATAGTGAGGTGGGTTCGGGGAGATTATTTCACTCTCGTTTGCAACTCTGCTGCATTTTGCAAGATGTTCTCCATTTCAGGCTTCATTAGCAGGGAATTTTGGTTGTTTTTCACAAAGTTACGAGTAAAACTTTATAATTCTTATACTAGAAATAATAATTTCTTATTGAAAACTTCATTGTTGTGCAGCAAACTTAGGGACAGGAACTCACTTTTTTGATAGTCAACGAAAAACTAATCTTTTTTTTTTTTTTTTTTAAACTGGGCTTTTCCCACTTCTAGGTAAGATTTTGAACTATTTGATATAAATGTTTTTTTTTTCTCAAAATTTATTACATTACATTGCAAATAATATATATTTTTTCTCTAATCATAATTTGATTCAAAATAGGTCAGTTACTTAGTGAATGTTTTGCATTTTTATTCAATTTATGTAAGATCTTCATTTATTATAGTGATTGGAATTATTTTTAATAGATTCTAAGAGAACGCTATGATGGGGTGCCTGTGCGCTAAAGCAAGCACTTTAAAGATTAAATCATCTGACGTTAAAAAAGAAGGAAAAGCATACTCTTGGTAAAACATTTATTTTATTTTAAAGGGAAATGGGTTTAGCTAAAATATTATTGTTAAAAGAAGTTTTCATAAACTGTTCCATTTACAGCAAACGGCATTGTACACTTTCTTTTAGTAAAATTTCAAGTTTATTGTATCTGGTCTAGTTGCCCACCATTTTTCAAGTTTTTGTTCACTTGTTGATTTATTGTTTGAGCTGCGTTTCATTCAAATGGCAATTGTTCTTTTCTCTAACATTGAAATTTTCAAATATGTCATGACGAAAATGACAAATCGAAATATCAAGAATATTAATTCAATTTAAAAAATAAATATTTTGGGGAATATAAAAGAACATGAGCTATGGAACGAAAAAGACCAATAAAAATTCCAGGTATTACCTATGTTCCGATTTTGATTTTTCAATGAATTTAATTGTTTCATTCAAATTTTTTTCACTTCATTTTTTCGAAATTTTAAAAACCTTTTTCAGTGTATCAACTGAATCCTTAACTTTGTGTTTTGTTAACAATTTTTTTATTTTTTAAATTCGTGTTTATTAAAATTTGTGCTATGATTGCTCAGGGGTTAAGACACCGAGCTATCATTGTGAATGACTGAGGTTTGATCCCCGGCTGGGGCTTGAAGCCCACACAGCTGCAGATGGATTGGTACCAGCTAGTCTGGTAAATATAGTGGTCGGAGCACAATGCTGCCATGTCATTGGTCTAGAAATTATGAAACCTTAACTTCCATGGCCCGCAATAGGCTGTTTTGAGAATTTTTTTTTTATCTTTGCATACGAACAAATATTCTCATTTTACTAATTGTTGATGCTGAAAATTAAGTGATCCATGAGCCCTTGGCAGAATTTTTTCGAATTTTCCGTGACAAACCTCTCTAGCACTAATATCTTTCTGCAAGATACTTTTAATAATGACAAATATTCATGTTACTAACTTAAAGTAACAAAAGCATTGTGTTTATGAACAAAAAACCTATTTTGTTCCAATAAATTGTATTTAATTTTTTTTTTATGGAATATGCAATTTGTTTCATTCTAATAGTATGGGCAATTTTCTTCGTAGGAGAGAAAGTACTAATTTCTTTTTTCACATTTTGTTAATAATTATCACATTAAAAAAAAAGTAAATAAAAATCGAGAAATCCGTTGCAGTAACTAACAAAAAAAAAAGATCGACTTCAAAATCACACAAATCAGACTCTTTATTAATGAATTACTCAAATGCGTGTTTCGTTTTGATATTCGGTTTTTCTAATAAACATCATATTAAGAATATCGGATTTTAAAAACCATGCGAAAATCAATGACTGTTAAAATACAATCGTAACAGTAGGAAACAAAATTTTTTACCCCCTTCCAATCTTTCTGCAAGAAATGTGTAACTTTCTGCGTTAATTTCGCCGAGATTCTGCCACGGGACTTATGAAGTGAAAATTCATGCTAAAAAAGTATTAAATTCATAATTATCTGAGTTTATTTCATTTAGGGATGAGAAGAAAACAGTTAATCCAAAAGATTTCATAATAGAGAATGCAAAAGATGAAACAGTCGTTAGACTACCTGGATCAGTTAAAGGACAACAGTTTATTATTCAAAATTGTGATGTAAGTTCTCTTTTCATTTGTTTAGTTTGAAACATGATTTTTCATAGTCTCTTTTGTCTTAATGTGTAATATTGCTTAGATGAGTTCACATATCTCTAAAATATTATAACTTAGAAATGATTGATTATCTTCCTTGTTAGAAAGATACCGGATATAGTGAGTGCTTATAGTGAGTTTGATCATATCAAACTCAATATACTTAATTAATTATAAATAAATTGAATGTGTAGGAATTAAATTTAATTATGAATGATTTGAATATTTATAACTTATTAATAAATATATGAATTTATTACAATTATGGGGAGGGTTGGTCATGTCTGCCTTACAGTTAATCGTAGTAATATGTTTATTGTTCTAATTTTATAATACAGGGTAATTCAAAATGAATATGGTGATTACAAACAGCTATAACTATTTAATAAAAATAATATATTGATAAGATTAACATAGAATGTAGATAGAACTTCAAAATTTCTTTACGTAAGGTGTATTAAAGCGGAATCCAGCGTATGTGCAAGTACCTTGCAGAATGCATTCTGCACGTTGGGATTTAACAATTGTCATTCTTTTAACACAGTGCAGAGAAGATTTCATCAGCGATGCAATCAATTTCAATCAAAAGAATCAAATTGTTACAATCAAAACAATTGAAATTAAGGAATGCATTTGTAATGTGTTTGCATTGGTGACTGCTCAAATGCTTCAGAATGTATGGCGTGAAATGGACTACCGTCTAGATGGTGTCCATGTGACTGAGGGAGGTCACATAGAAAATCTGTGATGCATGTATACAAAATTTTGAAGTTTCTTCTGTGTAAATTCTATCAATAAATTCTTTTTCATTAAATAGTTATAGCCTTTTGTAATCCCTATATTTATTTCGAATTACCCAGTGTACTCAGGAGCCTGTCCAGGGCTAATTTACTACCGTTTTCCTCTTGGCATTCTCAATATGTGTCCCATCCATTTCTACCATCTTTTATTTATTTTATCATCTATTGTAGCTAGATACAAAAGTGCCACAGGAAAAAAAAATTCATTTCATCTATTCAGATCAGTGTTAAGAAAAAAAAAGAAATTTTCCTTTTTAAATAGTAATCTCATGCACGTAAAGAATCATATTTTTACCTGCAGTCTTTTCACGTACCAAAACCGATTTTTCCATTTCATTAGCTGGAGAAATAGTGTATTGGGGAGAAACATTCCCCCGATTTTGCCCATCTGCTATATCGCCATTGGGTTAAGTAAATGCCTATCATTTGTAACATGAGTGGTATTGGTTTAAAAACTTCATCAAACCATACAGTAGGAAAAGAATTTGATAAATCTTGAACTTTACTAATAGGCTTATGTTTATTATGTATGTTATGAAATACACTTTTAGTTTGTTTAGGTAATAGATTTAGGCCCATGCAGGGAAAAATAAAGTTATTATCAAAGCTACATAATAACAGAAGTTATTTAAAATTCAACCTCACTACTATAAAAAATAATAGTTTTGGTTTAAATTGTTCTTAGAATTTAAGATGAATAATATGATATTTATGATCCCTATTCTTATAGCTTTATTAATTTTCTTCTCAATTTTTCAGAACAGCAATATTTATATATATGACCACATAAATACTATTACAGTGGATGATTGTAATGGTTGTAACATTTTTATTGGACCAACAAAAGGAAGGTAATTAGTAACTTCAGTATTCTTCAGTATTTTAAATAATATATATTGCAATAACTACTATTATTGGTTTCAGACAAATTTCACTTACTCGAACCATGTGTTGCAGAATGATTTAGTGGCCAGTGGGTGCATTTGCATTGAATAAAGAAACAATGTTTGATTATAGAAAAATTTAATAATAGTAAAGCAATTTGATGGTTTACAATAATTTTAGTACTTCCCAATAAGCAATCCGATCCATTGCTTGCCGCTCAAGTAATTACGGAATTATTGTGAGTGATTACAACGCCCTCTGTTGGTCAGGCAGAAAATTGTAGCACTCCCCACCTGAAAACTCTTTTGAATTCACTTACCATAAATTTACATAAAAAAATTATTTCAAGAACAACATTAATTGAAATACAAAATAAAAAAATTTATCTTTAGCAGTAATTTAAAATATGAATGTTCAATAATTAAGATAACAATAAAAAGCAATCAATTATAACATATGCATATTATCAAATATGTGTATATGTATATTTTACACTTTAAAAAGAATATTTTGTTTAAGGGTAAATTACTTACAAGTTGAAGTGAACGCCTTATATATCTCCTTTAAGAGTTTTTAACAAAAGAGGACGAATGTTCCCTTCATAATAGCAGCTTCATATTTAGAGACCATTTCTGGAAAGGGTCCCAAATTTTTCATCCACATTAATTTGCATACGTAACATTCTCCATTAAACTACAAAGAATTCTTAAAATTTTCTATCAAATGATTATCTAATTTTAAAAATATATGTTTTGGAAAGTGAGCACTATTTTGCCCTCAGTTAGAGGTATATTATGAAAGTAATTATGTTTTCACTTTTCAAACTTCAAAGATTTAATTTTTTAAAAAATATGCATTTTTCTAATTAAGTTATGATAAAAATCTAACTCAATTTCTAAAATTTTACCTTTAATCAAAAAAAAAAAAGAAAAGAAAAAAAAACTATCATAATATATGTATATAAAATTTTAAAACTCTATTTAATATTTCTAAATTAAGATAACAGAACTGAAAGTATATTGCACAGAAGCTCAAAATATTGATTTTGAGAAAAATAAATTTAAAGTTTGTAGACTGAATAGATTCAGTGAATATGTGCTTTAGGAAAAGATTCATTTCGAATATCAAAAAAATTTTGTTGTCCAATAATCAGAATAAATTAAATAACATTGATCTGAAACATTCATGAGACCATTAAGCACTACTGCATTTTTTATTTTCTTTAAAATCATTTTATTAATGCCAGACGACGTAAAACATATAAAGATTAACTCCGCATGTTTTTATTAAAAAAAAACTTATGTTATTAGGAACATTAATTTATGATTTTTTACCACTCTAGCGTTTTCTTGAGGGATTGTTCTGAGTGTCGATTTTTAATTGTCTGCCAGCAATTTAGAGCTAGGGACTGTAAAGTTGTGGATGTTTTCTTGTGCTGTGCTACTCAACCTATTATTGAGTCTTGTAGTGATATACGATTTGGTTGCTTTTGTTTCAACTATGCTCATCTGGAAGGTGAGTAAACATTTAAATTATGTTGTAGTGAAAGTTGGCAAATTTTTTTCATGTTTCAGTTCTTGGTGTTTTTAACTGTGAATAAAAGCATTATGTCAAAAAAAAAGCAAAGGAAAAAAAATGGTGCGTAGCATTTTTGAAAAGTGCTTAAAGGTGCTTATTTTTGTTTTTTAAAAGCCCTTAAAGGTGCTTTTTTCATTGAATGTTTTTAAAAAGTGCTTAATTTTCCCGTTTTGAAAATGATATTTTTTCTTTACCTTGTCGATTTTTGCCACATATTATGCAAAAGCTTGCTTTTCTCATTGTTCTATTCAACTTTTTCACAATTCATTCAACCACAATCTATTTCAGCGTACCGTTGGCCCATAGCGTATGAAAGCGCCAATCATTTTACATGTTTGATGAAATACTTGGGAGTCTGCTTGTGCGTCTCCTGAGCTGGGTTTGGAGAGATTATTGTACTCTCATGTGCAACTTGCAAGCAGCATTTTCCTCCTTCTGATATCAAAATGAAAAATCTCTCAAGCATTTTAAATGGCTAATATATTCAAGAAAAGAGTTCTTTATCAGAAACTACTCATTTTATCATGATCATCTAAAGTCTTTGAAAATAATTTTCCATTTTGTTAATGTATATAGTGCTTAAAAATATTTTTTTGTGCTTCAAAAGTACTTAAAGGGTGCTTATTTTTTGGTGAAAGATTTGGCTACGCACCCTGAAAAGTTGTTATTATGTATTTTATAAATATTAAATTTTTAAATCGTGAATTGCGTGCAATAAAATATGAATCTTGTACAGTCTAATAAATATTTAAAAAATATTTTGAAAAAAATATCCCCTTAGGTCACTCCTATCATACCATTATTCTTCAGACCATAGACATTGTTATTCAAACCTCCAATAAGTTTCCATGATAATAAGCTATTTCAATTATACTCATTATTATTATGCTCATCTGGAAGGTGAGTAAACATTTAAATTATGTTGTAATGCAAGTTGGCAAGTATTTGACATGTTTCAGTTTTTGATGTTTTTAACTGGGAATAATTAAGTCAAAAGCTCTGTGTCAAAAACCAAAGAAAAATGTAATTATGTATTTTTATAAATATTAGTATTCAAATTTTAAAATGAAAATTGCATACAATTAAATATAAATCTTGTAGAATTTAATAAATATTTAAAATATATTTTGAAAAAATGTCCCCCCTGGTCACTTTTATCTTATTATTATTCTTCAGACAATAAACATTGTTATTCAGACCTCCAATAAGTTTCCAGGATAATAACAGGGTTGCCACTTCACGGGGAGAACAGGGAAAACCCGGAAAATACAGGGAATTTAAAAATTACCTAAAATAACAGGGAAAATGCTAGGAATTTCGAGTTTTTCTTTAGAAATTGGGAAAATACAGGGAATTTTGTTTCTTATTTTCATCTTTTAAAAAGTGGTGACTACTCAAAGGGCAATCTATGGGATATTTAAGGATGATATTTCAGCCATATTAAACTTTTTTGTTCACTATAGTATTATTTCTTTTAAGTACGCACAGCTGCTCCTTTTAACAGCAATTATAACTAGTATAGTTATCCCCCCAACACAGCTCATACAAGAGCACATTGTGTATTTCCTCTTAATATATTGTGTACAATATGTACAGAAAAAATACTGGGAATTTTTCTTCCAAATTTGAGTGGTAACCCTAAATAAGTTATTTCAATTATTAGAGTAGTATAGTCGCACCTCGATCCATTGTTTCTTCGTCTTTTGTGATTCTGTATGCATTGTACAATCCTGCCGCAAATGCTATTTTTATGTTAATAAAACTCTTTAGATCAATATTAAAATTAGTTATGCTGGCATCTATCGTTCAAAAATTCTACTGAAAAAATAAATAAAATGAAGTTACTTCATTTTGAGATGAAAAACAGTAACTCCTGATACTAATGGTGAAAAAAATGTGGATTTGTTACAATTTGGGGGAAATGAGCCAGTTGTCCCGTTAGATGTTTATCAATCAATTAATGAGAATGTTAAATCTTGTGGTGTTGTCAGTTCAACAAGTGATAACACGGGCCGAAGAAGTGCGAAGTGATTCCTAGGAACACAGCGAAACAGTGTATTCACACAACATTGCAGACAATAGGTAGCAATCTGTCTTAAATGTCAAAAATTTTTTATCTAAGAATTATTAGAATTAATATTATTAGAATAAATGATTAGAATAAATTATTAGAAAAGAGGGTTCAAACCAAAATTCAAACTATTTTAAATAAATAAATGTTTATTCTTCATAGTGTGTAGCGTTTTTAAAAAGTGCTTAAAGGTGCTTATTTTTAATTTTGATTTTCTAAAAGCCCTTAAAGGTGCTTTCTTTATTGAGTGTTTTTAAAAAGTGTTTAATTTTCCCTTTTCGAAAATTAGATTTTTTTTGTTACCATGTTTCACATTGTTCTATTCAACGTTTTCACAATTCATTCAAACAATGCATGCGTCTGTCCGTAGCTTATTAAAGCGCCGCTCATTTTACATGTTTGATGAAATACTTGCAGGTCCGCATGTGCATATACTGAGCTGGGTTCAGTGAGATTCTTGCATTCTTATGTGCAACTCAGCTACATTTTGCTAGATATTCTCAATTTCAGGCTTTATTTTCCACCCTCTGTAATCGAACCGAGAAATCTCTCGATCTTTTTATGGTGTTTAATATAATCATGAAAAGAGTTCTTTGTCAAAAACTAGTTATTTTATCATGATCATGTAAAGGCTTTGAAAATTATTTTGCTTTTTAATAATGTATATAGTGCCTAAAAATATTTTTAGTACTTGAAAAATACTTAAAAGGTGCTTATTTTTTGTTGAGAGATTTGGCTATGCCCCCTGTTCTTCTTTCTTTCCATGGTAAATATTTTTGTAGTGAATTTTTTGATTTTAATAATTTTTTTTCATTTAAATTTTTTATACTTATTGTAAATGTATTGAATCCATTAGTTAGTTATTACATTTAATTCATTTTGAAGATATTAATTAGCATTTTTGACCCGCATCCATCGTCAGCAATGAATGGTCCCGCGAGAAACAATCAATTAAAGTTCTAATGTATTATCAACTTGTGGAGAAAAAGAACTCATTACTTTATATATAGAATATATTTCCTCTTTAAAAAAAACTCTGAGACATGTTTCTTAACGTTTTTTTAACATAATGATGCAATTTATTAATTACAGTTATTAAAAACAATTATTACACTTTATTATAAAGTAAGATTCTGCAGAGCCTTATGCATGCTTAGGGCTCTTAAGAGTTTTTCCAAGTGTAAAAAAGGCAATGATTAAAATTTTGCAACTGTAATTATTGTATTTGTTTTGAAAATTTAAAAATCAAGGAATTAATAATTTAAATAATTACTAAATTAATTAAATGTCAATTAAATAAGGGAAGCATATTCAATATACTTAAGGGATTTATTGAGGATTGCACCTCAGGATATTTTAAAATTGATGATTGACCTTTTTTAGAATAGTTTAAAATTGAAATATTGTGCTGCTCCTTGAACCTTTTATGTATATTTATTTCACAGAACAGTTCAAGAATGCTTGCCTCAGCATCTTCAACAACAATTGGAGCAATATACATGATTTCACTCCTGCTGAAGGGGAAAGGAACTGGACGCTCCTTCCAAAGGTTTTTCTCTTTCATTAAGATTAGACGTACAGTTGAACCTCACTAACGGGATACCGCTGAACCTGAAATATCGTTTTACATTAAACACGTGTTTGGGCCTCGTGAGTCAGCAATAAATTATTGTTGTATTTTGCATGAAATTTTCAAGCTGATTATTGCTTAACATGAAAGGAAACTGGATACAGCACAGATAAAAAATTGTTCGGTATGGTAGTATAGTATGTTATAATACTCCTGGATCAAGTATTTGGAGAAATTTGCCTTCGGAGAGGACTTTTTGATAGAACTATCCCGCATTTGCGTTACATGGCAAATAAGACTGCGAGAACCTCCCACGGTTAGCCTCACGACAAGGGGACTCTAACCCATGATCCATCTACCACTAAGGATTTTTCAAGTCAGCACTATGGTCAGTGCAAGCCGGATGTGGAATTCGTATCAACCAGCCATCGCTGGGATTCAAACCCAGTTCATCTCATTGGAAGGTGAATGCTCTATCACCTTAGTCATCGCAGCTCTGACTGAGTTTTTTTAATTTTATTTCATCATTTTATATCCCTTGTTGAACAACTACTAATGTTCAACTTGTCGCCTTATAATTTTGAACCCAATCCAGAAAACAGGGAAACTCCTGGATCAGTACTCCCAGAGGTATGATTTGTTATTGTAACATGGAGGACTATGTAACTCGAAAAATTTAGCGTGCATCAGTCACCTTTTACTGCACGAGGAGTCTTTGGCCGGCGAAGATCGAACCCACAACCTCTTGGGCATGGGCCCAGTACCCTACCAACATGCTATCCCGGCCCCTGACCGAGTTGTTGTAATGAATAATGAGTAAAATCCCAATCAATCGTTTTTAGGAATGCTTTTTCTATTTTCTTCCTTTGTTAGAAGTGTCAGAATAGTTAAAATAAAATAGTTTAATAAAGTAGTTATAACTTTTAAGCCTATTTTAATTTGCTTGGTTCATAATAGAATTGTTTGCTTACATTAATGTAGTACAGTAGGGAACCGATTATCCGGAACGATCGGGACCATCGCTATTCCGAATAACTGATTTTTCCGGTTTTCGGAATCGCTACAAGAAGCCCTTTTTTTATTGTTAAACCCAACTAAAAAAAAAAAGTCTTTGGAAATAATCTTAAAAAGAAGAAAAAATTATGAAGTAATACACTAATGATTATTTCCAAAATGATGGTAAGGTAAACATCTTTCAAAAAAGAACGAAAAATCCTGAAATCTTATGAGGAAAAACAAATTTTTAAAAAAAAAATGGCGGAAAAATTTATCGAATTTTGTTCCGGTTTTTTGGTTTTCCGGTTTTCTGATTTCCGGATAACGGGTTCTGTACTGCACATAACATGCATTAATAGTGCAAAATAAGTTTTCATGATGCATCGGATAAAACAAAGTTCGGGTAACACGAAATAATTATGACAGTCCTGCTGATTTCGCTTTAACGAGGTTCGACTGTGCAGACCACTAAAAATGCATTTGATACATTCTATATAAAAAATATACTTATGTATGTTCACTTTTTCATTAATCTTTGTAAATATTGAAACTTTTACAATGATACCAACTGCTTGGCTTTCTGAAATTGTTTTTATAAAGTGAGGGATCATTAAGGAAAAAAGCTGCAAATATTTATCCATATTTACAAAGGTTCACCACGAGATAGTAGGGCAAAGTAGCATTTATACGAACTTTTGAATTACTTATATGTAGTGGCAGGCAATTCTGAAACAAAAATCATATATTAATACATGAAGTTTACTACCACTAGGAAAATATTTTCTACAAAGAGCATCCCGGCATTTATGCCTAACATGGCATTAAGCAATACATTGTAATGTGCTTGTTCTAAATTACTTGAAGACATATACCTGGTCTGTACTTTTATTTTGTAACTGTCGTCGAACAGCCGACCCAGCTTTGAGTTTACGACTACTAATGTTCAACTCCGTAGCCCTGTAATTTTGAACCAGTCCAGAAGACAAGGGACTCCTGGAACAGTACCCCCAGAGGTATGATTTGTTATGGGGACATGGAGGACTTTGTGACTCGGCAGATTTAATGAGACATTTTTTGCTAATGAGGTTTTAATTAGTTTCAAATTCACGACTTTCGAATAGTAATTTAATTTGGATAAAAAAATTTGGTTAAAAAGTAATAATGTGTATAATTATTTTAAAGTCATTTTTTTGTAATTTTTTTTTAAAAGTATATTTCTGTTTTTTTATGTCCTTATATTTTTCTTAGAATAATATAAAAATTAGATGAATTGTTAAGAACAGAGGGGAAGAACAAGCTTTTAATCAGAATATCTATTCTAAATTTATGTGTAAGGTGCAAAAAAAGAATATTTAACAGTGTCTTGTCCTTTGATCTCTAATCCTTTTTTTTTTTCTAAATTTAACTCTGAGGTTTTTTCTACGACAGAAAACTAGTTTATCCCTTCTTATTCAATGTGAAAATAGTGCGCAAGAAGGAGCAATGTACTTTATTTTCCATTTTGGAGTGTGTACTCTTCAATGCTTGTTGAATTAAACAGAAACTGAACTAGATGGAGCTGAATTAAAAATTGAATGTTTCAATTGTGTGAATGCCAACATTAAGTTAGTATTTCTTCATACAAATGCCTTATTTGAATAACTCCACTTATTAAAAAAATGGTGCAAACATCTCTTTCATATTCATACTAGGTGTTTCAATTCTAATTTGTAATCTTTTACTCTAGTATGCACAAGAGAAAGGGTCATTCACAGATTGTGTAAGCACCTAGGGAAAAAGGGGTTTGTGATTTGCCTAATTTTTGCTTGCAAAGACATGTCAATGCTTAAGTAAGATCTGAAAATCTCCTTGTTTTTAAAACTTTCTAAAAAAAAACAGAGAGACAAACGTAACAAAGAATGATAGAATGTAAAAATTCCATATTTATATAAAAAGTTGAATCATGAGAGAAAAAAGTAAAGAAAGAAATTCTTTGAAGAATTTCAGAGAGTAGGATTTTTAATCACAGAAAGAGAACACAAAAGATTTGTAAAGAATATACTGCTTAAAATTTTAAAAGGTGAATTAAAACATGAATTTTGTTTTATACAAAGTTCCATTTTTTATTTGAATTTAATCCTAATATTAGAAGTCAGAAAATTAAAGCAAAAACCAGGGATGGGTGCAATTTTCTTACTTAAGCTTTGAAGGGGTTAATGGGGGTCTTTTTTAAAAAAAAAGGAGGAGAGAGAGTTCAGAATTGACAAAACATGCGTATGCAATATTTGAATGGCCCCCAACTCAAATCGAATAATATAAGGAAAATAATGCACTCTTTGTATTTCAAAATCAGCAAAAGTTGAATTATTTAAGCAAGGAAATGTTAATAATTTTTCAGGATGCTCGTATTGAGGATTTTTTCCCATTGCCCTCCCCTGAAAAGTTAGGAGACTTACAAGTGATGACTGACCCACAAAGTAGTTTGGTTCCCCAGACTCAGGGTTGTTTACAGAGGTTATCCATGCAGGTAATGTATCGTATCATTTTTGAACTAAAACTTTTTAAAACACCCAGTTGAGAAACCTAATGCTACACAAAATTTCTCATTAATTTGCTTAAAGCTGTTCTTTTATGAATCGCAATTCTAATTATCTTTATTGTTGTCTGGTCCATGGATGAAGGTTGTACACTAGATGCCATTAAAGGTACAGTTAACTGCAGCTGCCAGCTCTGGCACTTTGGAGCTATAATCTCCTGAAGTAGCAGCATACTGAGCCTTAAAACATTTGCAGTAAAAATTGGGCATTTAAAGATATGTGTAGTATATCGATGATTACAAAAATACAATTCCAATTCACTAGTATCTAAGACATGTTAACTCGATTCTTTTGGGGTACCTTGTTATAGATGAAGGTTGACAATGTTGATTACTACCATTTGTGACCCGGACGTGATGTGAACACGCCTACCTTGACAGAAACTTCCACTTTGATTTGAATACGCTTTCTTTGATGGAGGGTTCACGGTGAACGGTTGACTTGTGACTGTGACATTGTCCACCTCCTTGCGCTGTTGCTACTCAGTCTCAATCACACACAACATATTCACTTGACTGCTAAAGGCAACATAGGAGCGACCACAACCGTGAACTTAATAAAGCTCTCACGATCAGCACTCAAAAAGTATGTTGATCTTATTACAGTTCTCCTGGCTTCGCTCAAAACAGCAATGAATCAACTAGTGGTATCCCGTTCATTGAATTATATCACAAATAAAATTCTGGTGGTGGAGTACTGTATTGTATCTACCGTTACAAAAATACAATTCAAATTCACTAGTATATAACACATGTTAACTCGATTCTGCGTTGGGGTACCTTTTCATAGATGAAAGTTGACATTGTCAATAACTACGATACCCACAATATGTTTTTGTGTTAGTTGGGAATCTGGGCAGTTCTTGCAGTTGATCTTGTATTAGCAGGATTGATTTTCGTGCCCCTATAATATTTTGTCCTTAGTCTGGTTAATGTAGACGTAACATCTTTAAGACAATCGAAATTTGTGATCAGTGGTTTCCTGAGGGACCTGTTAATTCTGCGTTTGGCTACTGCATTTGCATCAGTGAAGGTGATGTCTTTATTGGATTGCCTGTTGCCACAGGGTTCTTTGGCCAAAATAGCACCACATTCGTTGCCCTCTATATTTACAAGTTTTATTATTAAAATAAAGTAATAAAAACTATTCAATTAATTACTCCTATAATTAGATGTTTAAATTCTGGCGTGAGCAAACCTAAATTCAATTTATTTAAGCAGGAAAGATATTTTGTTTAAAATATATATTGTCTTTGTCGACTGCAGTTGTCATTACCATAACAGACACCATATGCTCGCCATTAAAAGTCAAGCGCTATAAATTATTTTATTTCAATCGTGCTTGAATACATTTTGTTGAATGGGTAAAATTTTCAAAACTGTATATTTTAATTAAATGTTTCGAAAGCAAGTGTATTACTCAAAAAAGTTTTGTCTTTGATTTTTTTGACAAAAATAATTTTATGTTAACTGCAGGAAGAACGTAGTAAGTAGAGATATTTTTTGTGTGTCATTATTACGCAATTTTTTTTTCAACAACTTGTCAAATCTCTAAACGATAATGCATCATCCAACATCATGAGTACTGCTATTCATTAGTTTCTATTTCATAATATAGCAAAACATTAGTTGTTTAATGAAGTACTGTTTTCAGTATTGCCTTGTTGTGTTCTTTGCTGATGGTCATGCGCAAAACCGAGCCCTCTCCCTAATTAAAGAATTGGAGCAAACTGACGTAAGTTTTTTTTATGCAATTTTGTATTTTCTTCATTTCTTCTCTATCCATGTTAAAGTGTTAGCAGTGGTTGAAATTAGCACGCTACTAGTAGCGAAATTATCGCTGTTCTTTTCCGCAATGTGCTACTTTTTGAAAAAGAACTAGTGTTCCAGGTATCCGCTTATCTGGAAAGTCATGAGAAATTATGGAAAGTCATGAATTTTGGTATTGAAAAAAATTTGTCATAATTTTAAGTATTTTTTTTAAAAAAATCTGCGAAAGTCATGGATTTAGTCTCCGAAAAATCTAATTTTTAAATT
Organism: Parasteatoda tepidariorum; assembly: GCF_982258835.1. NCBI lineage: Eukaryota > Metazoa > Arthropoda > Arachnida > Araneae > Theridiidae > Parasteatoda > Parasteatoda tepidariorum. Next base: position 96,031,871 of record NC_141758.1, on the reverse strand, counting down.
GGAATTTACCCCCCTCCCCAATTTCATGGTGCTCCAAATATCTGAATTTGTAGCAAAATCCCCATTCATAGTCATATTTTATTTAAATATAAAATGTCTTTATCCTGTTCTTTTAAAATTATGGTGCTCTTTAAAAAAATGAAAGTGAATTATCTTTTAAACTTCCATGATTTCAATTTTTTTTAATCTGTTTATTATTTATTATTTTTTTATTTAATCAATTTAAAATTCTAGTTTAGGCTTTTTATATTACACTGACTTTTAAGAAGAAATAAAACATGTTTAAATAACTACATATATCTGACTGTATTATTTAGTTGTTTGGTTTTGTATTTTTTTTTAGTTATTTTATTGCTTCAACTCTTTTTATTCTTGTTTTTTAAGTTTAAAATCAATAAGTATGAAGATGCAAAGTATAACTTTGGTTATAGTACCTATTATTTCAATTAATGCTATTGTAATGTTTTTTTAAATTTATTGTTGTGTTTTTGTCGGAGAAAATTGTAACTTCTGTAAGTCATGAAAAATTCTTAGAATTATTCAAGAAAAGTCATGGATTTGAAAATCTAAAATGTAACAGATACTCTGAGTGTAGTGAGTTTTGCGATACAAAAAAATAGTTTGTAGCGATTCCTGACAACTTAACGTTACTTTAGTTAGTATACAAACTTTTAACATTACTAATGTTACCTGCCAAGTCTCCTATTTTTTAACGAAGACTCCTGTATTTTACGACTATCCCCTATTTACCCATACATTCTCAAATTTCTCCGTATTTGTTAAAGAAATTTTTAAAAAATAATAATTTGGGCGATAAAATATCCACTGATGGCAAAAATACTTCTCTTATTTCTTAACAGATGGTGCTACTGCCATTACTGATGTTTAGTGTTAATAGTTTAAGTAATTATATGTAATGTATAAGATTTATGTACATATTTTTTACTTAGCTAAATGTTAATGCCTGTATTATTTTCAATTTTGAATTTCTCTTTTTGACTTACATGATTATGCATGATGTATCAAATTTTTACTCTTAGCCTAAAAATGCAGCTAGTAAAATCTCCATTATTTTATTTCTCCAATGTTGGCAGGTATGCGTTAGTTTAGCAAAGAAACAAGATTCAAATGCAACTAATTTTGCATATCTAATTCATACAAATCTTTGCTGGTCCATCAAAGGACGTAATGACTATGCATCATATGACTGAGCATTATTAAGAATTATGCATTTCTAATATTTAAATTATCCATAACAAATAATAACTAATTTATCACTTTGGTCACACCTTTAAATGCGAATGTACACCCATAAAACATAAATGAAATGAAAGATAATATATTTTTTTGTTTGTTATTTTTTGTGTATTTTAATTGTTTGTGGGAATAAAAGAGCATTAAACACTTAGTAAAACTGGAAATAGTTAATTTCCTAACCTTTCTTTAATTAAATATTTGTTGTTGAGAAAAACATAAAAAATAGAAGGTTAAAATGACAAATTCATAACAAATGGTTTAACAAACATGAATAATTTCTAATATTTAATAATTTCTCATGTTTAAATAAGCAATTTTTTTTTAAAATTCAAAACCATTTTAAACATAGGTATTAATTAAGCTCCCCAGCATAGTTCACTTCTTAAAATAGTAGCTACATCTTGAAGTCACTACATTTAAAAAAAAAAAATGTTGTAGTTAACTACAAAAATAAGTTAGGTAACTTTTTTCTCTATTTTAGTGCATCTTACTTCGAACTAAAGAACTTTTACTCGAAGATGATGCCGCAGAAAGAATATTTGGCTCAAATGCGTACAACACTGTTGTCAAAAGAGGTAAGATCATAACCTTTCTCCACCTTATCCATGGTGCGTAGTGTTTTTAAAAAGTTCTTAAAGGTGCTTGTTTTCGTTTTTAAAGGCCCTTAAATGTGCTTTTTTTAATGGGGCATTTTTAAAAAGTGCTTAAATTTCCCTTTTTGAAAAGGAAATTCTTTCTCTTTACCATGTCGATTTTCGCTGTGCATTACGCAAAAGCGTGGTTTTCACATTGTTCTATTTAATGTTTTCACAATTCATTCAACTGCAATGCATTTTGACGTGCCGTCGGTCCGTAACGTATGATAGCGTCAATCATGTTACATGTATGATGTGGAACTTGGGAGTGGCTACTAAGCTGGGTTTGGTGAGATTCTTTGTGATATTATGTTCCACTATCCTTTGCATGTGTGAGATTGATTCTTTGAGATTTTGTAGAGTCAGATTCTATGAGATTCTACATGTATTCTGTTCTACGACTTTTTTTTCCGTATGAGATTATGTGTCTTGATATTTTATTCATATGAGACCATGTTTCGCAATATTTTATCTTTGGGACATTATATTCCATAATATTCAGTCCAACTGAGATTCTACATGCCAATATTCAGCCCTGCATTATATTTTCCATATGAGATTATATGTTTCACAATATTTTTTTTCGTGTAAGACTGTTTCACAATATTTATTTTTGGTTGTGCGAAATTCGGTACCATAAAATTTTGTCCAAGTAAGATTCTGCAGGACTTTATTTTATTCTACGAAATTGTTCACGTATGAGATTGTTTTAAGATATTTTTTCCTGTGAGACTATGTTTCCCAATATTTTATCTTTTCGAAATCATATTTTAAAATATTCTATCCAAGCGAGATTCTACACGCTAGTATTCTGCTCTACGAATTTTTTCCATATGAGATTATGTTTCACAATATTTATTTTTAGCCGTGCTAGATTCTGTACCATAATACTTTGTACAAGTAAGATTCTGCACGATTTTATTTTATTCTACGATATTTTTTCCACATGAGATTATTTCACAATATTTTTTTTCCTGTGAGACTATGTTTCACAATATTTTATCTTTGTGAAATATTTTCACATAATACTTGTCCATATGAGATTTTGCACAACAATATTTTGGTCCCATTTTGTCTCTTAATTAAATTCTATTCCTTGCTATTTTGCCTGTGTGGAATGCTGTCCAACACCTCCTAGAAGAAAGAAGGCCTCAGCACGGATCAATTTAGTAGTCTGACGTAACGAACATAAACTGCACAGTGGGTGAATATAAGAAAGATGTTACTACGTTTGGACTACTAAAGGACCAAATTTCTTGTTTATGGTAACCCGTGCTGAGGCCTTCTCTTTTCTAGGAGGTGATGTGCTGTCTCAATGGGTTCTATCTGCAGAATTCTATCATACAAAGTTTGATCAGATATCCCATTACTATTTCTCCTTGTATTTTTGGCAATAATCTTTTCTGCAGAAACAAAATGTTATTAAAAATGTCAATTACAAATGAATAAAAAATACTATCACATTGTATCATATCTGGGTGTTACATTTTGGATAGTTGTAAAAATACTCTTCTCTGTGTTGTTTTTCCAAATGTGGAGGATAATCAAAGTTTACTGGTTAGTACATAATCAAAATTCTTCTTAATTTTTCATATCTTTTAATTCTTTTAGGTCCAGTAATTGGTCTGGAATATAATGGTAATGATTGTATGATGCTGTGCTTAGAAACCGCTAAGAATATTGCCACATCTACTGGTTGTACTGGCCTGGTATATGTGAGCACTTGTCCCAAAGTAGCTCGAAAGCAGATTGAGAATTTTTTTAGTCATGCTGATGTCCAATTAAGCCAATGAAAAATGCACAATTTTGTACAACACAATTATAACAAACACAGTACAGGGCCTTTATGTGTTTTATATATTTATGTATAACTCCACTGCATTTATAGCTCAGTATAAACATGTTAAAAGAATAATTTATATTGATAAACTCACAGTTTTAATTTAAGTTACATTTTTAATATATTCAACATTTTATAGTCTATATTTATAAAAGTTTTGATAGGATACCAGAGCACTCATTTTTAAAAGTGTTATCTTTATTGAAATCTAAACTATTGAATAACGATTGTTCGTATAGAGGTGCAAATCTATTAAAAATTTGTTGCAATAAAATTTTGAATAATTATTAAAATTATGAAAATTATATATTTATTAGCTGTTAGCAGAAACTATAGATAACTTATTCCGATCATCAAATATGTCATGATGAAAAACCATTCTTTCTTCTATATTCATCTTTTAAATAAGATCTGATGTGCTATTAGTAAACTATTGGACCATTATTAATGATTTAGATATTATTAAAATTGGTGACCAAATATGTCAGATCATGTCATTTTTAGAGCTTTGAGACAAAATTTATTTGCAGTTTTAGTTTAAATTGTCCATAACTTATAACTATACATATAACTTCTTTTTATTTAAAAAAAATTCTACACTAAAGAGGTTAGAAATGATTTTAATGGCTTGAATATGAACTTTTAATCTTTTCTCAAACTCATTGAACAATTAGGCTAATAATCCAACATTTTACTCTCTCTCTCTTTCCCATGCTATTATTTCTAGCAAGTTTGATTTTAAAATTTTAATACTAAAAAACTAGTTCAAAATCCATCGGCAAATCTTTTTTTTTTCTTAAAAAAATATTTACTATTTTTAGTTTCAGGAACTTTTTTTTCTTCTTTGGTCTGGAATAAATGGTTATGATATTTGATTTATTAACATTGTAAAGTTCAAGTATTTAAACTTGTTTTGTAATAATTATTTCCTAATTCCATATTTTTTATTAAAATATCGTTATATATGCAATTAGTACTTTTGAGAATGAATACTGTATCTAAGATGACTTTTTTTTTCTTTGTTTTTATTTAAGAATGTAAACTAAAAGAATATCGAAAAAGTTGGTATATTTCTTCCCTTAAAAAACAGGCCCTGTAACAAATGCAGAAAATGTTACAAATGATTTCGCTTCAGATTTTGAAAGAAAAAAAAACGTATTGCAAAGATTATTTTATTCATTTTTATGATACAGGGTTGCCACTCCACAGGGAGAATAGGAAAAACCTGGAAAATACAGGGAATTAAAAAATCACCTAAAATAAGAGGGAAAATACAGGGAATTTTGAGTTTTTCTTTACAAACAGGGAATTTGTTTCTTATTTTAGTCTTTTGAAAAATGATGACCACTCAAATGGCAATCTATGGGATATTTAAGGATATTTCAGCTATACTAAACTATTTCATTTACTGTGGCATTATTTAAATATGTTCAACTGTTCCTTTTTTTCAGCAGTTAAAAATAGTACAGTTAGCCTAATATAGCTCACACACGAGTACAGTAATTGTGTTTCCTCTTAATTTATTGTGTATACTATGTACAGGGAAAACACAGGGAATTTTTTTTTCCCTGATTTAAGTGGCAACCTTGTTAAGGTAGTTGAGGTAATAAAAATATGCATGCTTTGTGAAACTTTCATTGTAGCACAATTTTTTTATTTTTTATTTTTTTTTAAATTGCAAAGCATTTTTTAAGCTTTAATCGAGTGCTGCCATTATTTTTATTTGTTAAATAGAATAATTTTTAGCATTCATAAAATTTTCCTTTGGCCCCAAAAGTATTTACTTCATAATTATTTTTATGTTCCATAAGACAATGGGTGAGTTCTAAGAACCGGAGCCAGTTTGAATACATTTGTTCAACTCTCGTCTTTTTGAACAATTTTATTCATAGTTTTGATGTGATCTCATAATTGTAGATTCAGCAATAGTTTTTCAATTAATAATTATTTCAATACTTTGTAAAATAAACTATTACAGTACAGATTGAAAACTTAAAAAAAAAAAAAATTTATAATATATCAATATTTGATTTGTTATTTTCAGTAACTAGGGGAGCATTCTCACTGCTTTTTTAATCTATTGCACCAATCAGATTTCCAATTTTATTATTTATTTATTTTTGTTACCCATGAATTTTTATTTTGATAAAAAAAATTAAAATAAAAAACTCAGCTCATTAACATATAACATTTTACATAGGAAATAGAATTGTATTCGTTTAAAATGTTTGCTCAACGCTTAACTATTGCTTATAAAATTAAGAGAATCAGTGATGATATCAATTAAACTTTGGTAGTTTTCCATTTTGCCAGTACAAGTAAATTCAGCTATTTTATTTATTTATTTTCAAATTTTTTAAAAAAGAAATAACCAGTTACTTAAGTTGATTTTAGTTGTATTGCTTTTCTTCGTTTTTGGTTGCTTTACTGGCAAAATTGAAAAGTACTGAAACTTTTTGTGTACAGCAACTGTCCAGAGTTCCTGACTCTGGACTTTAGAATCTAGTCTATATACTGCTCAAGAATGTAAATATTTTTACTTTTAAATGGGATTATTTTAAAAAATTTATTGTATATTATTTTGAGTTCCAAACTTCTTGTACTTTCCTACTGATGGCTCTATGTTTTTAATTTTAGTGATGCGAACCCCAGATAAAATGTATTTAGAAAAAACTGCTCTTTTCATTAAATTAACTTAAAAGCATTTTAAATATTGTTTACTTTACTGACTTGTTTGTGTCACAATATACGAGATGTGACATTTCACTGTGGCTTCTAGAGTGTGTTTGTTTCAAAGAGATTAATATTTGTTTGAGTTAATACAAACAAAGTTCTAAAAAATCAGGCAATTACAACTTTGATATCTTTAGTATTGAGGTGGGTCTTGCTTTCTTACTTATAGTGCTTAATATTTAATTTTGTACGTAAATATGTTTTTTTAATAAAACATTTTATCAGAATAGACAAGATTATATTTTTAAAATCCACAAGTGTTCAAATTAGAAAATTTTAATGTAGTAGTTTAATAGTTGTGTGTGGGAATTTTTTTGAAAGTTCTTTGTATTTTTTATTGGGAACTCTGTTATCAGAACTAGAGTAGTGGGTGCCACAGAGCAATTTTCGCCACACAGAAAAAAAAAATAAAATCAAATTTTTAAAATAAATAGCGGTCTCTCATATTAACTGCTCTCTTTTTTCTTTTCATGTGCTATGATATGTTTTTTATGCGAATTTAAAACTTTAAGTAAGTTAGGATTTGAAGAATTCTGAAAACAAATTAAAGAAATAAAAGATTGAAATCACAAGTCTCGTGTGAGAGTTATGCCATCTTTGCTCAGTGGTTTGAATCGAAAAGAACTTGACCAAAAGTGTAAGCGCTTTGATAAACTGTTATTTTTTAAGAGAATTAATGGTCGCTGATTATAAATAAAGTCAGTTCAGTGTTAGGAAAAACTACATATTTTGTAATTAACTACTTTAATTAACTACTTTTTTAAAAAAAAATATAGTGACTACAAATTAATTTCAAAATGGTGAACTTTGCTGAAGAACTTGATTTACACCCACGTTCAAATGTGTTTTGAATAAAAAAATTGACAAAAGGAATCATTGAGAAATATTTATTCACGTTTATATGAGCCAGTTTGTTATTCTGAATAATTTTTTGAATTTGTTCATTGAACCTTCAACTTTTTATGTCTTTCACGGCAGCGAATATTTAATTTACGAAATGCTATGAAATATATTCCATTTTGTTAAGTATTCAATGCTTTTTTATTTCCTCCAAGAAATAAAATGCATAGAAAATATGTTCTCTTCCATTAAAGTAACATCAATGCTTATTGACTACACATTTGCACTTGAAGGTGTGCCCAACGTGATAAATTAGCTATTATTAATAATGGCTAGTTTGAATAATAATAATATTTAATTCTAAATAGGTAATTCTTTTTAACGATCGGCCACACGGTGCATGCTCATTGCATCCATTGATAGACCCATGAAGATTTGTAGCAATGAAATTTGTAAAAATATTGTTGTATTTGAACCTTGTTTCATTACTAAACTAATGTTAGAAGTAGTCATTTTTATTTCATAACCGTCGTTGAACAACCGACTCAATTTTTGGGTTTACGACTACTAATGTTCAACTCCGTAACCTTGTAATTTTGAACCCAATCTAGAAGACAAGGGAACTCCTGGATCAAGTATTGGGAGAGATTTGCCTTTGTGGAGGACTTTTTGATGAAACCAATCCGCATTTGCGTTACATGGAGGGAAAGACCCCTCTCCTAGCTTGATGGCAAAGGGACTCTAACCCATGATCTGTCTACTGCTGTGAGAGTATTTCACGCCAGCACTTTTGTCGGTGCAAGTCTGATGCGGATTCGTATCAATCAGCCATCTTCACTCTGTCCCCTGAGCCATCGTAACTCATGGTAAAAGTAGTTGAAAGGAAATACTACAAACTACTGTCTTTTTTTCCATCATGCTATTCACTACGGTACTTAAAAAAAAAAGTACCAGATGCAGAACAAACTGGAAAGAAAAGTAGCTACAATAGTTTTGCTACTTCTGAGTCAAATTTGAAAATTTCATTGAAGTTAATATAACATGTCAGTGAAAGAAAGATTATATTGTATTGATTTGTTTTCAGGATTCTTGATTGCTAATATAATGTCAGTTCATTAAAAGTTTAAATTGGAGTACATAAATTTTAACCCACGTTAATTTGAGATAGGAAAGGTGATAGAAACTGTCAAAACATAAGAGATTGGAAATTAAATATTAGTTTTAGGAAAACTTTTACATTATTTATTTTGAAAATGAAAATATTCTTTTCATTATTATTTTCTTTTAAATTTTATATTTACATTCTTGAAGTAGTACTAATTATTGTTCGTAAAATTCAAGTACTCTTTTTTTTTCCAAAGACTGTTGAGAAGAATCTGTAGTTGTATGAATTTGTTGAAAACTTTGAAGTCAATTGTTGTGATTTTTTATGTGTGTGTTATTAACATTCCATTACTCCCTTGCATTTTGATGAGAGTTGTAAAAATGAAATTTTTAAAGAAGTTTGTAAATTTATAAGGAATTTTGACACAAGTATTGTAAATGCTTAAAACCTTTAGTGCTATGTTAATAATTTGTAAAAATAATAATTTGATTAATTTATGTAAATTATCTAATAATATATGATCTATATAAATTGTATATTAATGTATGATCTATATTAATTTTTGTGATCCAAATTGAGTTTATAAGAATCCACAATTCCTTATTTACTTTTCTGATTTTTTAATTTTTTAACTGCAACTTCATTTTATTTATTATGTCTTTCTTGAAAGTTGAATTTAGCCTTATAGAACAAGTGTTTTTTATGCTTTTTCCTTAATGAATTAGTACTATTTCTCCATTAATTTGACTTAATATAAACATAACTTATTATTTTTATTTTAGTTACAGTTGATTTCAAATTACTTAGTTTTATAGAAGCATGTTTTAAAAGCGTAACTGTAAGCAAAATAAATGCATTGTTTGAGATGATTTCGAAAATACTAATTTAGTGAGGTAATCCGCCTATTCTATAACGTTTATCATTGAGTTAATTTGTCACAACGAATGAAAAATAATTTAATATTAATGAACGTGCGATAAATTCCCTTTTTTTATGTGAGCTTTAAGCTAGAAACACCACTGATGTTACCTTCAAAATATTTGATAATTTTCAATTTTATTCTTATCAATGGTGAGTTCGAAATCAATCAGAAAATTAAATTTCGTCTTTTGTCATCCCGTTCGAGTGGTTTGTAGTAGAATGTTCTAGTGTCCCCTTCCCTGTGCTTTGAACTATCGGTATACCGAATTTCATCATTCTTGTTCTGATGATTTAAGAGTCAATAAAGGACAGGCAAATATTAATTTATATATATATACAGTAGAGAACCGATTATCCGGAACGATCGGTACTATCACTATTCCGGATAACTGATTTTTCCGGTTTTCTGAATCGCTACAAAAAACCGTTTTTTTTAGTGTTAAACCCAACTAAAAAAAAAAAAATATTTGGAAATAATCTTAAAAATAAGAAAAAACGATGAGGTATTACACTAATGATTATTTCTGAAATGATGGTAAGCTAAGCATCTTTCAAAAAAGAAAGAAAAATCCCAAAATCTTATGAGGAAAAAAAAGTTTTTTTAAAAAAATTGCGGGAAAATTTATCGAATTTCGTTCCGGTTTTTTGGTTTCCCGGTTTTCTGATTTCCGGATAACGGGTTCTGTACTGTATATAGATTAAAACAATTGAAGTACCTTCAGAATCTAAACATTTTTATTTTTATATTTTTTCGCACTTTCTTTTTATCTAGTCATATATATAAATTATACTATACTACTTATGTTCCCACTGATATTTATTTTTTAATTATTTGGGTAAAGATTATGAAACATAATAAAATGGTGAAAGAAATTTTCATAGTACTTTCTGTATCTCTATTGATATGGAATCAGTTTAAAAAAAATTTCTGTAAAGTAAAGTTCTATGCGTTAATATATTTTATTGTTTAAAAACTAGGTTATGTTAATCTATAAGAGTGTTTAACTTTTGGGTAATTTAGTGTTGAGACAAGGTTCCCGGTCGAACACCGAAGTTGAGCATTCTAAGAAATTGTTTAAAATTATATAATTGCAATAACTTATGTCTATCGATATTAAACTAAACAATTTCAAATTGTTTTCAATGTAACAATTTGAAATTTGTTACAAGATTGCTTTTTTCTACTCTTTTAATTATTTGTTTATAGAAAGTGTTTATTATATATATATATATATATATATATATATATATATATATATATCAGAAAATACAAATGTTTTGAAAAAATAAACGTTTGTGTGCAAAAGTAATTTTTTTTTTTTAAATAAGAAGATTCTATCACACATGTAAGTAAATCATGACATGATGATATGCCTAGTATGTGTGTGATCATTGCTGTTTAAATTGTGCATTTTTGGTCATTTATGTATTAGTGCTCATTGGATTGATTTAAAGAAAAAAATTTCTGCCATGCAGCATTTTATTAAACGAAAAAAAAGAAGAAAAAACTGGAGCGTTGTACAGAAAAACAACCAGAAATAATACTTTAAATAAAAGAAAAGACTGCACATTAAGGTAGTGTGTTGAATTTGAAACCTATAATTTTTAACAACTGTTGAGGTTTTGTTTTAAAGTGTGCATGAACTATAAGTCCTTTGATGTCTTAACAGTATTTGATATCTTACATGAAACCAATATGTATTTGCGTAGCAGTAGTTCACTGTGTTTTCTTATTGAATGGCAATAAATGTTGAATCCAGAAATCTTAATTCCGTTAAATTTATAAGAAGCCAAATATTAAACAGAAATTACAAATCCGTCCAATTATTAAACTGTGTATACATTGAAATTGAGGTTTAATTCCATATCCTACCATTTTACCTATAGTACATCATTATTTTATTATTTACTTTGTATGATTCTCTTTACAGGTTAATATTGTGATATATATTTGTGTCTTAAATAATCATTTTAGTCTTGTTATTTAGACCAAAATGTCTTTCTAATTCTGAACTTTGTCTTGAAAAGTTATTATTTTAAAAGTGGGCAAGTATTTTTAAAAAAAAGTATTGAATAACTCTACTATGTGTTTTGTATGATCTCGTTTTGTTGTTTACATCTGCTGGTAATTGATACTCGTAGATTTAAACTACAAAATAACCTAGGATTTGTATACCAATAGAAACATTTATATCAGCGCAGTCATCAACTAAAGCCTTATAATAAAAACTAACTTAACTGATTGGATTTAAACTTCTCGCTATTATGAAATCTACCTTTTTGATAACTTAAAATGATTCAAAATTTAGTTATGTTTCATATTGTATATATATTTGATATACCAAAGAACTTAATGTTGATTGACTAATGGTTATTATTATTTTTTTTTACTCCTTGTGTAAGTTGACAGGTGCTTACAAATAATTCCTATTGTTTATCCCACGACAGTGTGCTTGTGTTAGATGTTATGTTACGTTTTTGAAAAATAGCCATATCTATTTGTACCGTATGGACAAATATTTCATTCCTTTGATGTGTTGCTTGTTAATGTGATATTCTTATACAACGTTGTGATACCAAAAATCTTTGGTATGGTCATGTTAAACATAGCATGGAATAATAAACAATGTACATATTTAATGGCTTTGTGTCTTGAAAAACGCGTCAAATATTCTTTGTGAAAGCATTAATTTAACCACTAGATTGCCCGAGGAAGTTATTTTGACTGCTTTGTAATTTCAATTAGAAAAACAATGACAGAATTTTGTGACTTTTTGTACAACATATAATTTTTTTTATTGTCAATATTTACTAATAACTTGTTATATAACTGTAAATAATAAAAAAAATATTACAAATTAATTTTAAACAAATTTCTTTACACGTTAGTTATTCTTTCACAATGCAGTCATTTTGACTGCTTTTGGGCAATATAGGTATACTTTACTAAGTTTCAGTCTTTCTAGTGTTAATAACATTTCAGTGAGGAAGAATGTTAAATATGTAGAACTATCTCCACTTATTCACCTCTTTAAAAGTCTTATAAAGTCTAAACTGTTTTTGGATTGCAAAAATCATCATTTTAATGTATTTTGAATGATTTATTCAATCTTTCAAAGTACTTCTTAAAGTTTTAACCCTTCATTTCACATCGTTGTTAATTTTTTCAATACATTTGCATTTGACTATAAATAAAACAAGTGTCTCGTTTATCAAGCCTCCCATTTTTGAAATTATTCAATAAAAATATTGTTAAAAATACCAAAAAAGCATTGAAAATAATTATATATTTTTTTTATATATTTATGTATTTTTTGTCTATTTATTATGTTATTTATATACAAATATGTTACTGTAAATGGCCGAAATGGGTGATTGTTGACAATCACGTGGTCACTTTGGTAAATGTCCGAAGTATATACTAGGTCTAGTTAAGAGGCCCTGTCCGATATATACCGAAGAGCCATTACATTATGACCACCCTGCTAATAACATGTTGGACCACCTTTAGCCCTCAAAATTGCTAGCACCCGCCGTGGCATTGATTCCACAAGGTGCTGATAGGTAGTCTGAGGTATCTGATAACAAGCGCTCACCAACTGGTCCTGCAATTTCCTCACATTGCGAGGGGGTAGCGTGGCAGCACGAATTTGGTTTTCCAAGTAGGACCACAAATGCTCTATTGGATTAAGGTCAGGTGAATTTGGGGGCCAAGACATGACTTGAAAGTCACTGGAATGTTCCTCGACGATTCCGACCCTTATCGAATAAATATAATATCAAATCTGATATAACAAATATTTCGGACATTCACTGAAGCGATCATTCTCTCGATTTCGGTCCTTCATGATAACACACAGAGAGAAAGAGCAATTAGAGTTTTCGCTTGTTTTAAACCCTTACTCAAAATTTCAAGTGAAGTTTTCGTAATAAATTTACGAAATGAAGGGTTAAAAATGTGTTAGAAAGTAACTGTTTATTGTGTAAGTAAGCTGAAGAACAGAGGGTATCTTACTGAAACATTTAATAGTATTGAATAGCATTACTTAAGGGTTACAAATAATGTAATTAACGGAGGCATAGTGTGGTTGTGATAAGTACCATCGTCAGTGCTGAGTCTTTGTATTCAGTAGTAAAATGATTGTATCTTTGACCCTTCTTCTGTCTGTGACCAGCTCTTCTTGATGCTCACCAAAGGGTCCCGTAGACCGCTTTTTTTTCCTGTTTAGTTCTTAGATAATTTTTTTTAGCATACAGTGAAAAAGCAGAAGGATTGGTTAAATTCGGGCCATTAAACGAGACTGCTTAAACCTAATTAACGTTTCTCATTTACAGGGACTTTCCCACATTATCTAAGTATGTAGGTAACCACTATATTTTATTTTATAACCGTCGTTGAACAGCGGACCCAATTTTTGGGTTTATGACTTCTAATGTTCAACTCCGTAGCCTTGTAATTTTGAACTCAATCCAGAAGACAAGAGAACTCCCGGATCAACTATTGGGAAAAATTTGCCTTTGTGGAGAACTTTTTGATGGAACTAACCCGCATTTGCGTTACATGGAGAGGAAGAACACAAAACCCTCCCGCGGTTAGCCTGACGGCAAGGGGACTCTAACCCATGATCAGTCTACTCATTTCACGTCAGCACTGTGGTTGGTGCAAGCCATTGCTGGGATTCGAACCCGGTTCACCTCATTGGATGGCAAACGCTCTATCTCCTGAGCCATGATTGCCCAGGCAACCACTATAAAAGTAATTTTGGAGCGCTACAGTGGCACAGGTGTCTATAACTTCACCTGGTGGAAGGCTAGAAGTTTGATCTTGACAGCCGATTAAACAACCGGCGTGTAAGCAAGTCTTCTCGTTAGTTGTGGCGTGGAAATTAAGAGAGAGAGGGGTAACAGCTCAAATGATATTGCAGTTGAGAAATAGAGCCCTGAAAAAGGAGGGTAGATACTTGGGGGGCCGTGGTTGAGTTATATGTATACTATAATATACATATAATAGGCATTGCATTTTTTTTTTGTAGTGGTAGATACACTACAGAACCAGACTCGTAATATTATAAAATTTTCATCACGAGTCAAACTCTAGAAAATTTTGCAAGGGGTTAATCGCTTGTGTTTGGGAGGCTTTAGGAAGACGTGTAGCTGCTTTAAATCCTCACTTGCAACTGTTTTGCAAGAACAATGGCTCCCACTTCTAACGGAACTGGTAGATCACATAATGGAAAGCATCACACATGTTCTGTATTGCTGGAGGAAGTGATCATACTCCTAACTGAAGGTACTTTTTCTATTTCAAATTGATTTATTCATTTCATGCATAACCATAATTATCTGTTTGGTTAATACTTTTTATGTCATCAAACTATTTTTTTAAAAAGTTTAATGTGTATGGACTAGTTATATTTTATAGTCCTTCTCAGACCACTGACTTCCTTTTATATTATTATTAACACTAAATATATACCTATTTCTACAATCGCTGGTCAAATGACCGAACTTTGTTTCTTGATTGAATGTATGAAATATGGATGTTAAGAAGGAAATAAACTAAAAATACTTTTTTATAATTAAACAAAATTGTATATTACCAACTTTTATGTATTGCAAACACAAAGAATAAGAATTTTTAATTCAATGCTCAATGCATTTTTTACCAGGATATTTCCATTGTTCATTTTCCGCAAACATATTTCTTCTAATTATTTCTATAATTCTTTTAATAAGAATATAATTATAATTTTTATAATCTATATTATATAAAACGCTAATACGTACGTATGTATCAATAAAACCGATATTTCTTTTCTCGCGTTGGCAACAGTTTTCATTTTTAACTGATAGGCTTCGGCGCGCAAGAGCATGTAGTGAGCATCATATGGCTAATCTATATTATATAAAAACCTAATACGTTTTAATTGATAGGCTTCGGCGCGCAAGAACACATAGTGAGCATCATATGTCTAATCGGGTGAATTTTCACCGAATTATCAAAAAAATTCTCACAAAATTATCTTCATGGAAGCCGATGCTTTACATCTGGCGTTCAGTACTATTTCATATTGCTTTACAACACATGGTTTTAGTTCTCTGGTGGGAAAGACTTAAAAACAAAACTTACAACAGTTACTTTTCTAAACAACTGAAATTTAGAATAGTGTGATTAAGAAAAATATGCGAACTGTTTGCAATTTCAAATTAATATTGAAATGCACAGGTTTAGAATTTTCTACAGTGAAAAGTTTTCGGAACTTCAGTGTTCAAAAAAGTATACAAAAGCTAGACGTTAAGAACGTATCCAATGAGCGAGCAACGGATTGCGAAGCAATCTGAAATGAACTGCGAAAGCAGTTTTGGGGGTTGGCGAGCGCCAGCGAGCAGGGGGCGAAGCCTCCTAGTTAATATTATTTCTTCTAAGAACTTGTGCTGCCTGGATTGTTTTGACATTTTTCTGGGTAAAAACTAACAGTTAGTTAGAAATGAAGTGAAGCTATCAAAATAAAATATAAGCTACGTACCAAAACATTTAGTTTTAGTCACTTTTTCTTACACAAAAATGCCGATCTAAAATTTTAGGTACTTTCTTGAAATTTGAATGCAACAGTAATTCTGATTAAACTAACTATGCTGTAATGTGCTACTAATCGAATGCAATATGTTGAACACGCATTACATAGTAATTTCTGATCGGGTAACCTTATAAAGTAATAAATTGTAGAAATAGGTATATAACAAGTATTATTTGAAACAAGCAAAATACAAAAAAAAAAATAATAGAATATTAATTGTATATAATTGTTAGAAAAAGTCATGAAGTTAAATGTGCAAAAACGATAAGATATGCGCATTTTCGATGGAAAAGTTCTTAAACGGTTATGGTATCTTTTTTAACCGGTAACGGTTCGACCGGTTATGGTATCTTTAGTGTTAAATAATATGTTGAGAGACAAAAGGCTCGTTGTTGGATATTTTCCAGTACCAGGCTTTGAAATTAGCCAGAGTCCTAACATTTAAAACATTATTTCATTTATTTAAATTCTCTTCAAAGTAAGAATGCCTCATTTTTAAAGGTATTGGGTCAACTTTTTCAATTTGGCAAATTTTCTGTTATTTATAAAACAGATTTTAAAGTGTCTGCATTTCAACTCATATTGTTGAAGTGACAGCAATTACTTTATTCATTTTCTTAGCATCCAATTCACAAAAAAGAGGAATTTTTTGTGATGGAACTTAAAAGCGTCTGATGTAATATGTCATCTAGTAAAAACATAATTTAACAATACATAAAAAATTTATTAAAATTTTGCAAACAGTTTTACACGAACAATAATAGAAAAACAATCTATACAGTAAAAAAAAATAGTGAATTTTCATTTTAACATGGCACATAGTTTTAAAATATATCCTTTGTGATTAAAAATACTTTGTATGTCATTCATTGCAGACTATGTTTTTATGAGACTTCAAAATAATGGTGCGTTTATCATCTTCAGCTGAAAAGAAAAGATTTTAGTGGTGCAGTTCAGATACAAATGCAATATTCATAGGAAGTATATTCAATACGGAAGTTGAGCCTCGATGCTTCAGGGAATGAAGCGTTTGCCTTCTAATGAGGTGAACCGAATTCAAATCTCAGAGATGGCTGGTTGATATGTATTCGCATCTGGCTTGCACCGACCACAGTGCTGAAATAAATTATCATGACGTAGAGTCCCCTTGCCATCAGGCTAACCCTGGGAAGCTTTCCTCTCTATAAGTTTCCCCATAAAGTCCTCCACAAAGGCAAGTTTTTCTCAATATTTGATCCAGAAGTTCCCTTGTCTTCTGGATTTTGTTCAAAATTACAAGGCTACGGAGTTGAACATTAGTAGCCATAAACCCCCAAAAATTGGGCCAGCTTTTCAACAACGGTTATGAAGTGAAAATAAAATGAGCCTTGTAATTTTGAGCCCAATCCAGAAGACAAGGGAACTCCTGGACCAAGTAATGGGAGAAATCTGCCTTCAAGGAGGACTTTTTGATGGAACTAACCCACATTTGCTTTACATGGAGAACGAAAAAATTTAGTTAGGTTTAATCTCAAATCTCCTTGGTTAATAACGTCCAGTCTTCTTTTTTTTGTAAGGCAACTGCGCTGAAACCCCTTTCCACTAGGTATGAAGATGGAAAAGCAATTAAAAACTTTCTCGCTATATTCCATAATACGGGATAAGTATATGTGCATTATGTGGAAGTTTTTACAAGTTCAAATCGAATGCCTACAACTTTAACAATTTCATGAAATATACTAATTCAGGGGTGATTGTGAGCTCAAGTCAAAGTCATTTCCCGAGTTTAAAAAAAAAAAAAAATTTAAGCAAGTTTTTTTCCCCTCCTTTTTCTTAATATTTCTTGGTTTACTTAAAATAGATTTAAAATTTTACACATGCCTATGATGACCTGGAGAAGTAATTAAAATTTACAAATATGTCTTTCTTTCTTGAGTTTATGATTATAATAACCATTTACTGATATAAAATGAATATTAATCATGATTATAAGCTTATAAAGTATCTGGCTCTCCCTTACAAACAAATAAACTGTGTTTTTAAGTTCCACCTTTGAAAATTTGATTTTCGGAAACTTCTGCGATCAATGATTTTTTGAAACGTCTGGATCATTGCTAGGGAAAAATCCGGATTTTTTCCGGAGCACAATCAGCCCTGCTAATTTAATTTAATTAATATGTAAATGGAATAAAATAATGCACTATAAAACCCGTACTCTGCTACCAATATTATAATTGTGGAAATAAGTTTGTATACAAAACCGTAGTAGTGTATTGTCGGTCTGTTTATTACATTTTCACGTAAAAACTAAGCAACAAATCACCATGATCTTGTGTGCAGATTAAGTTGGAGGTCTAGCTAGGTAAAGAGTTGACACAGGCTAGGCTACAATTTACCGAGGAAAAATACTTTTTTGTTACAAAATAAAACCTTACACACAAAGAAAATAAAAACGTATGCAGGCGGAGCTGCAGGCAATTGCTAGTTTATAATAATTCAGTTTCATATATCAGAAAATAATCCTAAAAACTTGAATGTTAATAAAATTTTTACTTCATAGCTACAGTTATAAATTATGTAAAATGTAGTTAGATATATTTCTTTATATTATAAGGTAGTATAATGTAAGTAAATAGGTACTATTAGTGTATATTGATTATTCCATTCATGTAATGCCAAAATGAAAGTCACGACCTGCTTATATGAGATCCACTATCGTTAACCCCCATTTTCATTTCATAGACCCCCAGCAAGTTGTCGTCGACCCCTAGACCACTTTGGGAATCACTGATTTAAATGAAATTTGATTTGTATTTATATCAACCTAACAGTTACAATACAAACAGTTCACAGTTTTGCTCTAGTACCTACAGTATCTATTCAGGCTAGATTTTTGATAATTTTATCATAAATCCATGTGGTAATGTTGATCGTTTCTTTTCCAGCGTTATCCTGAGGTTATAGTTTACTTCAATAGGATTTTTTTCTAAATTCTAAGATGTCGATAGATGAATGAATGATACAACTTTAATATTATTAGCAGCTAACATAAAGCTATACAATGGCCATGTACATAAAACTATTTTACAGCTTAGCTGTTTTGTTAACGGCGTAGTAACGCAACAAAACTCATAGTAGACTCATATTTTATAATTGTCTATGAACAGCTGACCCAATTTCTGGGTTTATGACTACAAATGTTCAACTCTGTAGCCATGTAATTTTGAACCCAATCCACCAGACAAGGAAACTCCTGGATCATGTATTGGGAGAAATTTGCTTTCGATGAGGACTTTTAGATGGAACTTACCCACATTTGCATTACAGGGTGAGGAAAACCAAGAGAACCTCCCACAGTTAGCCCAACGGCAAGGGGCTAACCCATGATCTGTCTACCACTGTTACATCAGCACTGTAGTTGGTACGAGCTGGGTGCGGAATTCGTGCCCGGGTCACCTCATTAGAAGGCAAACACTCTATCCCCTGACACGGCTCATAGTGGACTTATAATACTTTTTGTTTCAAAAGTATAGTGCAATTTTTAATAGTGCAATTTAGACTCCTGATAACAATTGCAAATATGGATAAAAATTAAAGACAATATATTCTCTTCTATTGACAGAAGAAACACTCAACATAAAATTCTTCAAATACAATAAAGAAGTATTCTTCAAATACAATAATGTACACAGAAGTTTAGCATACCTTTAGATGACTTTAGGCTTAAATATATTTGCATACCAAAAAAAAAAGAGATTTTATCCAGACTACAAATCTTTGTCGGGGTTATTAATTCTTTCCCTACATACATAAGATTTTTTTTTAAAAAAATATAAAAGTTAATAATAATTAATTGCAAAACTTCATTTACCTTTAAGAATTTCACAAATAAAGATTGCTTCATCTTTCATATTTTGTAATACCTGAAAAAACAAAACAAATAAAACATTAGTTTTAGGGTTATAAAATAATGTAAAACACTTCTGACCATACATTTTCTATAATATAAAAATGACACTTATAAACAAAATACGATACTAATTTTTATATGTTAACCTTATCTTTCATATTAGCAAGCAAATGAGAAAAGAGTTTTCGTGAAAGTTAGCACAACCATATAAGGATGACATGATTTAAAAACTCATTTTGGTTAAAGAAAAGAAAAATTTTGATCACATGGCGAATTTGGTAAAACTAGCAGCCAATTTTGAACTCACACTATTTAGTGGTTTAAAATGAATTCATTAACACTTTAGTGGTGTTTTATTTCTAGGTACATAGGTATAGAACCAAAATAAGTCCAAAAAAAAAGTTGATTTTTTTTTAAAAATAACAAAAAATAGAAATTTTTACTTAATAAAAATTACACAATATAGAGAAAATGGTACTTGTATGTTAGAGGGGCCCGTAAAAAATTGTTGTACCATTATCGATGCTAAACCTAAATGCGGTAATAGGTACCTAATATATTGATATAGGCACTGCAGTTATAGGTCTCTTAGACAAGTACGAGAAAGAATGTAGCAATTTCCTTTTTGGAACTGCATCCTGTCGGTAGAACATGAAGAAAATTCCTGTTCAGCAAAACAGGATTTAAAAAAAAAAACACTCAGAAGCTATTTGCACTCATGGGCTAGCATAAAACTTTTTCTTCTCATTTTAAGATCCTTACAAATTGATCATATTAAATTTTCATGTCTTCTTTTCATAAATGTAATAGGGCGCCATTTATCCAGACTTTAATAAACAAATTCAATCAAGAATCCTACGATTCCTTGACAGGGGGTTGAAAAATAGCTTATTTTGTTAGGAGAGGACTTTGGACAGATGGATCCGTTTATTTTGCATAGGTGAAAGTTATGCAGGAGGTGTTTTCAAAGCAGAAAGGAGACATGCTATGGTTAAATTAACAATCTTTTAACATTCGATTGTTAAATGATTGAAGAAAAACAGAAACAAAATTGTACTTAAAAATAGCACTGGAGCATCAATTGTAACTTTCTATTCCAGGTTTTCCCTGATCCGTGGGAACCCTGGTTAAAAAGCCGGTACAAAAAACACCAAATCCTATACGACTATGTGATGAAATGTAGAAGAGGTGAATAGCAATTATGAGGAACGTTAGCCTATAATCAAACAGATGTTTTTAATCACTGCATGCTAGTATAATGAAAATATTTACTTTGTTGGTGATGATTAAGAGTATCCCATCGGGTCCAGAGGCGTAGAGGTTGGCAATGCTGTTGGGAGGAAGATTTAACATTTTGCACAGTTCCTCCTTCAATTCATTTAACTTGAGGGAATGTAAATAAATGGCACTGAATGCTGAAACATTCAAAAGACGTGAGAATAAATACTGTTAGAACATTTCATCAATTTTAATAATGACAATAGCACTGTAATCAGTCATATGATCATTTGTGTTGTTGCATTTTCAGGGTTGCCTGAAAATGCAACCAAAAAAAAAAAAAATTCCATGTGTTATACCTGTACATGTTATACACAATATATATTATGAGAAACACAGTTACTGTGCTCTTGCGTCAGCTATGGTGGGCTAACTATACTAATTTAAATTGCTGGAAAAACTTATGAGAAAAAAGGAACAGCTGAACATACTTGAATAATGCTATACTAAATTAAATAGTTTAGTATAGCTGAAACATCATCCTTAACCCACTGATGGTTCTGCACGTAAAAAGTTGCATTTTAACCTGCAGTCTTCTCTGCATAGCAAAACCGGTTTTCCCATGTTAATGGATAGGGGAACTGTGTGTAGGGGAGAAACATTCTCCCGATTTTGCCCATTTCCTTAACTGCCAGTGGGTTAAATGTCCCATAGATTACTCTTTGAGTGGTCACCATTATTAAAAGACGAAAAAAGGAAATGAAATTCCCTATATTTTTCCAGTTTGTAAAGAAAAAACAAAACTCCCTGAATTTTTCCTGTTATTTCAGGTGATTTTTAAAATCACTGTATTTTCCAGGCTTTCTCTGTGGAGTGGCAACCCTGTTTTTACATCAAGCTCTTACTGTATTACAAAAATGTCAACAAGTATCCAAAATAATATACTATATCTGTTTGCTTTGGTGTGTACAGAGGTGTGTAGATGTCTGAGGCTAATTCCTCTGTTAATTGCCCCAAAGAAATCTCTCGACTATATGATTAATTGTATCTAACATTGTAATTTCAGGGATGAGATTGGCCAAAAGGCAAAAAAGCTGAATTTCCATGCGAGTAAATTTTACACGCGAGCAATCGTTTAATAATAAATTCCAGACAATTTAAAATAATAAATAAGTGTTGACATAAAATTGTGTACCAATTTATTAATATATGAATGATTACATTGATACTTAACATTTTGTAAAAAGTAAAATTACCAATTGAAAAAATAAAGTTAGAAATTATATTTTTCTTCAGTTCACATAAAGGAGACAATTATTACTTGAGAAACTGCCTGGTTTAGCAAATTAAAACTACTGAGAACATACAGTAACATTCCCTTTCTTTTAATAAATACTGCTACATGATTTATCACGAATATATCAGTAACATGACTTTTTAAAATATTTAGAAAGAAAAAAACACTTTAACACAATTGGAATCACTACATTCATATTATAATCTAATCTAGCTTTATCCCTGGGAAATATCAATAACTGTGAAGTAGAAACATATAGTAACTCCTTAACATACAAAAACACTATACATTGAATTGATAAAAATTTAAATTCATGTTTAAAATTAATTCGTATTTCATGCATGCAAAAGTAGTTACTTTGTAAAAATTTCAACAAATTATTCTTAAATGTAAATAAATTTTTTTTTGCAATTTTAAAGACCTAAAACTTGTGTTGTGACTAGGACTGGGCTATAAATCAATGTATCGAGATATATCGGCAAGACGATACAGCGACTTTCATTCAAGGCGATGCATCAGAAATCTGTTTAAGCTGTTGAGTAAACACAACGAGCGCAAAATGATATAAGACACGCAAGGTTATAAGATAACGATATAAGACTCTTCTCTTACATTCCGATGTCGACTCGCGCTGTGGAAGACGATGTTCATTTTGTTATGTTGAAATGGCCTTGATTGGTGAGCTGTAGAATCAGAATCAGAGTTTTGAGAACACATATCATTATATTGCATGTTCCTTTTCGCACCTCTTAGCTTCTTTTTTCTTTGTCGTGACTTTTCTTGTAGATTATTTTCAGTGGGACTAACTTTGCGATCGCCGATGTTACCTTGTAATGAAGGCAATCTATTATTGAAACGAATATATAAAGAAGAGTTTTTTCATTAACTAGATAAGTTTTTTTTTTAAAAAAAACTTCTTTTTATTTTTAAATGTGAAAATTATCGGCAATCTAATTTAGGTGCCCATAAAGAATTGAATTTGTTAGGTTATTTTTTTACTTTCTTTTAATTTATTAAAAACTTTTTGCATGAAACTTCTAATAATTTAATGAGTTTTTATTACTGATTTTAATTCTATAAATCTTGTTGTTTTTGAATTTGTTAGGTTATTTTTTTACTTTCTTTTAATTTATTAAAAACTTTTTGCATGAAACTTCTAATAATTTAATGAGTTTTTATTACTGATTTTAATTCTATAAATCTTGTTGTTTTTATTTTTAGAAATAAAGTTAAAACAAAATTTATTTTTGTCATTTGGATTTGGAGATAAGTCAATCAACTTTGTTTCTACAAAAAAAAATTTGAAAGGTTTGCATATTTTATTCATTTTTTTAAATCGTTTAGCACTTCGTTTTATTAGAGAGTATAATAATTTTTTTAAAAAAATATTCTTTTCATATTATTTGTTAATTAGCTAAATATATTATCGAATATCAAAATTTTTTTATTTTCAAGAAATTAAATCTTACTTTGTTTTTCGTGCATAATTCGGTCATTATTTAACTGTAATGATAAGGTCCCGCAGTGGACTGATCGTTAAGACACGGTTCCCTGCAGATCACCAAAGTCAAGCATCACTGGCTGCAGTCAGTGTGCGAGTGAGTGACCACTTGGATCAGTCTGCATAGGGACCGAGTGTGTGCGGTATTGGTCCTCGTTAAACTGTTCTACCGTAAAGTGCTCGACTTCGCGTGCAGGTCGCCGAGCTACTGAAGCGGGCGTGCCGTCCCATCTGTAGAGGATCAAAATTGTGATGGCATGTCTTCGGATCATCCTCAGGGATGTTTCCCAGACCGTTGCCAATAGCCCATTGTGCGCGCTCTAGTGTGACGTAAATGAACTATAATAGAACTGTAACTGAAATGATAATAATAAAAAATAGTGTTTTAAAAAAGTTTTTTTTTTCTAAAATTTATTTAGCACTTTGTTTTAAGCATACAAATAATTTTGAACGTTTCATTTAGAAATTGATCATTATGATCGAACTTAATAAATATGTAATTATTTATGCATAATAGTACAAGAAAATATTTCTTTGTAAAAAACGCTTTAAAAAAAGTTTTTAACACTTTGTTTTATGCGTATTATGAATTTCTAAACAAACATTTCAATAAATATTTTAAGTAAGATTTGTACATTGTAGTCAATTTATTTAATATCTCTCTTAAGCAAAACATATATATCTTCAAATTTATAAATTGATTTAAATCAATCTGAGTATGAAGTTTGGATAGAAATCTGCAGCCTTACAAGTAAATGAAATGTAAAAATACTATATCCCGATACGTCGCTACATTGCGATGCAAAACTGACGATGCATCACGATGTATAATTTCTAATATAGCCCAGTCCTAGTTGTGACACATGTGTTGGCTGAATACTAGAAAAATCAATGTAGAGTTAATAAAAACATATTTTATTGTTAAGCGTAATGAAGAATGAAACATGTAAATCATATACAGGAAGAAAACAAGCAGCTGTTGATACAATGAGGGCTGGAACTAAAATACATGATCCCCCAAATTGAAAAAAATAATAATAATTCTTTTACTAGCTTACAAAAGAAATAAAATATTTTTAAAATTATTTAAGGGGGCATATACACCTAGGTAGGTCGAAAAAATCGATTTTCCCCCCACCAAATATGTTCTTCACTGTTTCAAGAATCATAATCCAAAAGATTAAAAACGAAATTCGTCATAGTTTCATTGTAAACATTAATGATGTTTACAAACTCAAAATCAAGAACGGTTAAATGGATTCGCATTATTAAACATTCATCGAGAAATTGATTTGGATGTTGAAAAAATCATTGACAGCTTTGCCAAAGTTTCTAAAAAACGCATTACATTTATTATATAAAGATTTTGAATACTTGAATTATTTATGTATTGTTCTATTGTTCATTATGAAAAAAATAATTGAGATGACTACCATTAAAAACCGCAGTTTTTTTTTTTCAAACAAAAATAATTTTTATTTTTATTTTTTTTTAATAATAAAATTTATTGGGGGGGTGGGATCTGAGTCTGTGACGCCCCCCCAGGAAAAATTTCTGGATCTGGACTTATATGAATAAAATTTAGCAGAACCAAATCATTATATGGGTTATTCTCACAAAAACAGTCATTTTCATGTCCCCAGTATATTTTATGTTTGTTTTACAGCTTACGAAGAAAAAAAAATTCAGGGTAAGTGTCCTTCAGAATGCAAGCTAACAAAAGAATAAAAATAAAATTATCAATTTTTATTTTTTATTTATTTTAGGTAATTAAAATATACCAATATGTCATTCCCTCACTTGTCCCCACTGCTGATTTAAAAAAAGAAAAAAATTGTTTCTGAAATAAAATTTTTTTTTTACAAATTCGTGTTTTTTATTTCAGAATACTGAAATATAGAATTCAGGAAATCAATTTTAAATTTAATTTCTGATAAAAATATTAACACAGCACTATTTTAAACTTTGTCCCCAGTGTTTCACGTCATTCCCTCACAACTATGTTCTTATCACCTGCAATCTTCTTAGAATAAAAATATTTTAATAAAAACTTTAGAAGTTAACAACTGGCATCATAGAACAAAATTGCAGTATGTTTCCATCTTCAACTTAAAGAAGCTTTGCTGTGGAATAAATTTGAATGAATCAAACCAGGTAAAATTTTTTACATTCGTCATTCCCTCATGTCATTTTTTAGAGTAAAATAAAATACAACTTCATCGAGAAAGTGGATAATTATATGTTGCTTTCTTGTATGAATATAATTGTATGCGATTGACTTCAGAAATTAATTAGGCCTAACTGTTATTTTTAAATTTTATTGAATTCGTCATTCCCTCACTAGTGTATAAAGTGAGGGAATGACGCTGAAGTGAGGGAATGATTCAAGATGAGTATATTATCAAATTTTTTTTTGTTCAATCGTGCCAGCCAATTCTATTTCCCAAACCTGTAAAAACTATTAAATATATAAGACTAAATTATAATAAATATTAGATATACTTAGTATGTTATCATTTTCAAACTTTAGGTAGATGTAACTTAGATAAAAACATGTATTAAAATAAAATATCATTCCCTCACTATTAGTGTTATTCCCTCACTTTTTAAACAGTGAAAATAATTAATTTACTTATTAATTAATTTGAAAAATAAATTAAAAAATTAATAAATTAATTTATTAAATTAATTAATTTATTTATTTATCAAATTAATTAATTATTATAAATTAATTATTTAAAAAATTAATTAATTTAAATATTAAGTATAATTTATAGGATATATACTTTCTTTATAATGCCATTACATATTTCTATTAATATAAAAAGTTTCAGAGCTTTTTATTCACTTTACTTTTTTGGGATTTTATGAACTGAAAAATGACAGTTTTCGTGAGAATGACCCATATATGAAACCAATGTTAAATTTCCTCGTTTAAATGGATACTTGTTGTTTCTAGTTCCCGCTTAATTGCATAAAGAAGAGGTACAGAAAAGAAGAAATTCTTATTTTTAAGAAATATTTTACCAGTTAGAATGAAATTTCCATTTTCAGGGGTGATTGTGAGCCCAAATCAAAATTCTGAAAAATTTCTTGAGTAAGAAAAAAAAAATTTTAAATCGAAAAAATTAGGAAAAAAAAATTTAAACAAGGTTTTTTTATTTTTCTCAATACTTCTTAGTTTACTTACAATATATTTAAAATTTTACACATACCTATACCATTTACACATACCAATGATGACTTGGAGAAGTAATTGAAATTTACAAGTATGTCTTTCTTTGCTGAGTTTATGATTATAATAACTATTTACTGATAAAAAAATGAATATTAATCTTGAATATAAGCTTATAAAGTATCTGACTCACCCTTACAAACAAATAAAATAAACTGAGTTTTTAAGTTCCACCTTTTCTTTTTTTTTTTGTTAATCAAAACAAAAAATTTTGCAGAACTTATTCAAGGCTTTGTAATAATTTTTTTTTTCAGTAGCCATAATTCTAGATAGAATATATCTTGAGAATGGTTTTGCTTTTGAATAAATAAAAAAATATATTTCAAGAATGGTTTCGTTTTGGAATAAATAAATAAAAAACATTTTTAAACATTTCTGGAAAAAATATAATCAATATACATGGCAAAGAGTGACTTTTACAATATAAATTATAAAATAAAATAGACAAAAAAAAAATAAATAATTTTATAATTAATTAAATAAAAAATATTTTTCCCTCTTTTAAAAATGTGTTCATAAAAAGAAAAATGCTAGAGCATTTACCATTTTCTTATTAAAAAACACTAAGCAATTTATACACCAGCTTATTATTATTACTTAACTATGTATATATTACTTACCAACTTTATCTCTTGATATGTAAAACTTGCGAAGTGGAGGAGGTTCTCTAAATATATACACAAAAAATAAAATAAATATACACTAAGTACAATAAGAAGTTTCATAAAATAAATAACATAAACCATAGCAAAATGTGAAAAAAATCATATCATTCATTTATTGAATTTTTTTTTAAAAATAGTAGAATTCCAATTATTTGAACACCAATTATAAATAGTGTCAATAATTTGTACCAGTTTAAAATAAATCAGGTATTGTAGAAATAGTTTAAATAATGTGAAATCTCACATCAATGCAAGTAATTCTCAAGATTAGTGCGAATTATCTTCCTTGTTATCTAATATTGTTTGGGTAGCATAAATGTAAAAATTGGTTACACAATTAAATTACGGTCTTGGAGCAGAATAACCAGGTTTAAACATTTATTAAAAAAAATAGTTTTAAAATTCAAAATCACTTAAAAAATTTAATGAGTGCCCTGATTAAACATACTTATAAAACTTTAATGAGTTGGGAATAATCCTAGCAAAGTAAATATTTGTAATAGTAATCAGAATTAAACCTATAAACACAGATAATTTTACCAGGGTGTAATTATTATTTAGAAGTCGTGAATAATTTTTTTAAAACTGGAACCTGAATAAAAAAGGAAATGTTTGAAGGGATGGTGGTTATACTTTTACAAAAAAGGCAAATCTATTGGGATCAGAGGGCATGCAGAGCGGTCTACCCTGCTCGCCCTTAGGGAGAACACAGAAGTTACTTTAAAATCTCTAAGAAATTAAAAAGAAGAAAAAATCTACTGGCTTTCATCTATTGACTTCGTTTCTGCAATTTCAATCTTACATTTCACTCAAGATAAATTTGATTGCCAAAACTATTATTTAAGTATTTAACTAGTTTTTAATACTTTGAATAAATTTTTTTAGATAATTAAAATTAAGAATAACCACAAGAATTTATTCAACTAGGCAAAAAAAAAAAAAAAAAAAAAAGCAGAAATATTATCATTCCATTGTAATATAACAGGGGTGGCTAACCTGTGGCTCGCGAGCCACATACGGCTCTTTGAAGGATTATTTGATAAATATACCAGAGTTCCTTTTTCATTTTTGTGCTATTATATTTAAAAAAATTATTATCATTCTGTATGTGTTTCAAAATGTCTTTTAAATTATTGAGAACAAATATGAAAGATTAAGTGCAATGTTGTTCAATTAAAGGTGAGTTTTCCATTTCTAATATAATTATGACACAAAAAGCATCTGGAGAATTAGAATTAATAGAGATGCAAGAAAAGATCAAGCTCTACAATGAAAATATAAGTCGACGTCGATTACTGAATTTTGGAAATTTGTACCAGAATCGAAATATCCTGAATTAAAAAAGGCTGCCTGTCGAATTATTTCAATACTCGGAACAACGTACTTATGTGAATCATTTTATTCCACTTTAAAATTCGTGAAATCCAAACACCTATCAGTATTAACTAACTAGGATCTCAAAGAATTACTGAGAAGTGCTGTCACCAATTATTCATCAAATTTTAAAGAATTATCAAGAGAAGTAAAATAAATGTGTTTAATTTTTAATATTTAAATTCAATACACATATTTTGTACTTTTACTTTTTTTTAAATATGTTTTCAATAAATATAATTTATGTAAAAAAAATTAATTTTAATACCTTTTAAATATGTATTTAATTGCAACTAGCGAAAAATTTCAAATTTGTAAAAATGGCTCGACTAAAAAGGAGCTTGGCCACCCCTGTAATATAAGATCAATTTAATTATATTGAATATATTTGAACTAGCAAAAGAATGCGCTCCTTTTTCAATTAAATAAAATACTAATCGCAATAATTAACATAATAATTCATTAGTTCTTAATACTCCAAAAACATTTTTAGATGTTAAAATTGGAAAAAAGGATATTTATTTTTAAATAGTTTCAAAACTTCAGCACTTTCTAACCGGCAAATAATAAACAGAGTGAGTAATTTTAATTGTTTATCAACAGCTATGATTAACGTAATTTACATAACTCACCGAATATGGAAGCAGTTGTATAATCTGATGCCTTCAGCAGGACCACATATCTCAATGATATCTTCCCTGCTTAAGCAGAGCAATTCTTTAGCTAAATGCGTAAATAAAGCACATTAATTAATAAATGAATCTAGATTTCCTTACATTTTGATAAAACAAAATGCCTGGAAAAACTTCTAACTTGAACTAACTTTTATACTCTAACTTCTTCTATAAATATTTAATTCCTGAAAAAATATCAACTATTTTTTTCGAATATAAGTCTTTGCCATCTTTTTTTGAAATTTGTTTTGAAATGATAGATTAAAAGTGACTTTTTACAAGCACATTAGTTTTCTTTTTTTCCACCTTCAGGTACTTAATGTTAAATATTGTTTTACCCCTTTAAGTTGAAAAAAAAAACGTTTTTTATAAGAAGAAAAAAAATTCTGTATTGTATAGATAATGCAAATATTTTTATAGATAAAGATAAAATATTAATTAAAAAACACGATTCTCAACTGCTGCTTGAAAGCACTTAATTAATAACATAGTACAAATTTTTTGTCCATTTTCTTATCCTTTCTTTTCTTTTTTCAATCTTTTGTGTTCCAACTAGTTTTAATTCACTTTTTCTTCCTTTTTGGCTGCATTTTCTCATTGATGTAATGTGAGGGGGGTACACTTTTTATTTTTAGAAAACTGTTTTCTATAGATACATTTATGTATAAATATACATTCATATAAAAAATATAAATGCTTATATACATAAAACTTAAAAATAAATGAACAGTTTTTTAAAAAAAAAAAGTGTGCAACCCCTCATGCAACATCTATGCTCAAATCAATAACTGTTAACTGTATGTTACAGTCTAGTGTACCAGGTTCCCACTTTTTACAATTTCTTTTAATATTTAAACAGTTAATCATATATAGATATCATAGTCTTCAAGAAAAAAAATGCGCAAGAATTATGTATGGGTTTTCTTTGATTTTTTTAAATATTATTATTAATTTACCCAAGAAAGTTATTTAAAATTAATTTTATATTCCCAACATTTTAAAATCATTCAAATCAACTAACCTGAATATAATGCGAAGCATTGTAAAAATTTGTTAAATTTCTTTTTGTGAAACCAGTTTCTAACTTGATCAGGACTCATAGTCAAGTTGAAATAGTCTTCCTCTATCTGCGGGGGAGAAGACGGCACATCTGGATACGAAGATAAAACCTGGCAAAACAAATAGTATAGTTTTGAAAGAGTAGAAAATATCAAAATACAAGTTATCAACTATAGAAGTTGCAACTTAATTCTTCAAAAAATTAAAATATTATTTTTTAATGAATTCCAAATTATAAAAATCAACCACAAGCCTCTGCTCAGTTAGCTGCTATAAAACATTACTGCAATTTTTTAGCATTATACTTTATATTCTAAATAAATAAAATCAAAATTGAAAGCAATAAGATATTCTACTCTAAATTATTACTCATAAACAGGGTGCGTAGCCAAATCTTTCAACAAAAAATATGCACCTTTTAAGCACTCAAAAAATATTTTTAAGCACTTTATGCATTAACAAAATGCAATAATTTTCTGACTTTATATGATCATGATAAAATAACCACTTTCTAAAAAAAGAAATCTTTTCTTGATTATATGAGCCATTATAAAAAGATTAAGAGGTTTCTTTGGTTCTATATCAGAGGATGGAAAATGAAGCCTGAAAGTGAGAATATCTTACAAAATGCAGCAGAGTTGCATATGAGACTGCAATAATCTCAATGAACCCAGCGCAGTATATGCATATAGGGACACGCAAGTATTTAATCAAACATGTAAAATTATTAATGCTTTCATACGCTATGGAACGACGGGACGCCAAAATAGATTGTGGTTGTATGAATTGCGATTGAATAGAACAATATGAATGACACTTTTAAATAATACGTGGCCAAAATCGACATGGTAATGAAAAAAATCTCACTTTCGAAAAGGAAATTGAGTACTCTTTAAAAGCACCCAATGAAAAAAGCACCTTTAAGGACTTTTAAAAAACGAAAATCAAAAATAAGCACCTTTAAACACTTTTTAAAAATGCTACGCACCAGGATAAAACTAATAAAGAACATTTTGGAATCCGATTCCAAACCTGCCATACATGCTTCGGATCTTAAGAAATACCCATCTCTAAAAATGTCTCAGATTGTTGAGTTCTTCTGGAGAAGTTGAGGGACGACAAATCACACTCCAATGGATTCCAGGACACTGCAATATTTACGGCAACAAACAAGCAGATACGTTGGCCAAGAAGTGCACTCAAGTGATTCAACAGTCAAACACTTCTAGCTCTTTCCATTCCCCAAAACATAGTATCAAAAATTTGATAAGACAAAAATGGAAAGCCTTGCTCACTTCTCGTGTTTCTTCAAGAAGTTGGAGGAATAGTTTTGACCACAATATTTTAGATAAGCCCCGTGAAAAGGCTGTAGCGGAATTCTGACTCTTGGTTGGCCATGGCTGCCTGGCGAACCACCTACGCCGAATTGCCATTTTCACGAGTCCTAATTGCGCTTTTTATGAAAGAGATGAAATCATGGACAGGAAAAATGTGAAATGAGTAAAATTTATAAAA
Source organism: Parasteatoda tepidariorum (assembly GCF_982258835.1). Taxonomy (NCBI): domain Eukaryota; kingdom Metazoa; phylum Arthropoda; class Arachnida; order Araneae; family Theridiidae; genus Parasteatoda; species Parasteatoda tepidariorum. Next base: position 95,999,535 of record NC_141758.1, on the reverse strand, counting down.
AAATTACTACATGAAATTTATGTGCAAAATTTAATTCAGTGACTACAGCATGTATTTTGAAAATAGACAAATTTAAATCTGTAAGTATACTTAACGATAAATACTAATAAGAAATTATAATTATAAACGCTTATAACTATACTTATAAACGTATTTCAGAAAAAATACTTATATATGTTTGAACTAATAGAAAAAATTTGAAATGAGTTAAATTTATAGAAATTACTACATGAAATTTCTGTTAAAAATTTAATTCAGTGACTACAGCTCGTATTTTGAAAATAGACAAATGTAATTCTTTAAGCTCAGTTAATGATATATACTAATAAGAAACTATATGTATAAGCGTTACTTATAACTATACTTATAAACGTATTTAAGAAACTATACTTATATACATTTGAACTAACAGGAAAAAAATATGAAATTAGCAAAATTTATAAAAATTACTACATGAAATTTTTCTTTGCAAAATACAGTGACTACAGCATGTATTTTGAAAATAGACAACTTTAATTCTGTAGTACAGTTAATGATATATACAAATAAGAAACTGTACTTATAATACAGGGTAATTTAAAGTGAATATACTGATTAAGCCATACAAAGAGCCATAACTATTTAATGAGAAAGAAATATCTATAAGCTTAACAAAGAATGTAGGTGGAACTTCAAAGTTTCTTTATGTAAGGCACAGTGAAGCAGAATACTGCGTATATGAGAGCTCATTATTGAAAATGGCAAGTACCGTGCAGAAAGCACTCTGCATTGTTAGAATATAACAATTTTCATTCCGTTATCATAGTGCAGAGAAGATTTTGTCAGAGTTACAATCAATAACATCTAAATGGGAACAACATACGCAAATCGTATAGGGTGTTTGAAGAGGCAAAGTGAAAAGTAGCACTTGCGCCGGTGACTGCACCTATGCTTTAGAATGCATAGCGTGAAATGGATGTTATACCGTCTAGATGTTATCCGTGTGACTAATTGAAATCACATAGAAAATTCTGTGATGTATTATAATTATAACCGTAGTTGAACAGCAGTCGACCCAATTTTTGAGTTTACGACTACCTATGTTCAACTACATAGCCTTGTAATTTTGAACCCAATCTAGAAGACAAGGGAATTCCCGGATCAAGTATTGGGACAAACTAGCCTTCATGGACGACGATTTGATTGAACTAACCAGCATTTTGGTTACATAGAGAGGAAGACCACGAGAACTTCCCAAAGTTAGCCTGACGGCAAGGGGACTCTAACCCATGATCCGTCGTGATGCATGTACAAAAAATGTTGAAGTTCCTTCTTCATTCTGCGTAAATTTTATCGATAAATTCTTTTTCATTAAATAGTTATAGCCGCTTGTAATCGCTATATTCATTTTGAATTACCCTGTACAAATTTTTAAAAATATAAATGGAAAAAAGAAAGAAAATGAAAAGTTACATCATCACAATCTTTGATATCACTTGAATGTTGTGGGCTGGAAGTGACAGACGGTGTAGAGGTTGATCTGAATTAAGAGGGAAAAATAAAGATTATTGTAAGATTCAGACTACAATAGAAATGGCAAAAACAGTATCGATGGGTGGCGAAAACCAATTGTGTTATATCACATACATATTTTCAACATTTTTATAAAGTTTTTCAGAACATGTTGTTTAAAAACTCAATGGCAATTTTAAACACCTTTATTTTCTAAGGAAAATTGACTCAGGTAACAATGCTTAGGACCAGTGGTTGGATAAACTTAATTTCCTTTGTAGTTAATTACAACTACCTTTTTTATTTTTTTTTAAATGCAATGACTACAAACTACTTTCGAAATGTAATCATTATTTCACTACTTTTAAAAGACAAACTTAACTGGAGAAATCAATTTTCGTAATATTCAAAATGATTTTGAATAAAAAAAATTGGCTTTGTTAAATATGAGGAGATATTAAGAAGTTTTAATTCATGTTTACATGAAATAGTCTTTTTTTATTCTAAAGCGCTTTTTACAAATTCGTTCTTTTAACTTTCAGACTCTATGCTTTTCTTGACAGTGATTTCATAAATGCCAGGAAATTATCAAATATTTTTGATCAAGTCTTCCCCCCAGATGGCGTATTCGAGCGTTGCGATCACGAATAACATGAATGAAAATGTAAATTTTTTTGTACCAAGTCATATCTTTCATTTTAGTTTACACCTAAAATTAGATTACTACAATAAACAACAAAGTCAGGGTGCATAGCCAAATCTTTGAATCAAAAATAAGCACTTTTTAAAAACTTCTCAAGCACTTTACAAAAATTTTCAAGCACTCAAAAAATTCATATTCAATCAATGATATTATTGAAAAACAAAAGCCTTTTATAAACAGTTTTAGCGTTAAAAAAAACCCAAAAAGAAACGGGCGTAAAGCGAAACAATCAGTACTTTCCCACATCACCGAGAGAATTCAACTTGACCCTGAACAAAAGTACCCTTACCCCCTACGTCAAAAAAAGTGTTAGAAGTAAAATAAAATAAACAAGAACAAAATTGAAATAAATTAAAAAGAAAAACATTTCATAAGGATCTGATATTCTCTATCTGAATTGGAGCACTTGGGTTTCGGTTTCAAGTGTGCGCGCATGCGCAAGTCATAACATGGGTACGACATGAAGTCCGCGTGAATAATTACGTAGCAAACTACCCATTTTTCGTGAAATGCATGGGATCCACCAGATATCACTGAAGGGGAAAAAAAAGCACTTTTTAAAAACGCCAGCTGAAAAAAGCACCTTTAAAAGCTTTTAAAAACGAAATCCCCAAAAAAGCACCTTTAAGTACTTTTTACAAACGCTACGCACCCTGAAAGTTAATGCAAAAAACAACATGAGTTTTTAAAATGTTCTTTTGTAAGTATGGTAGGGGGATAGTAAGTTGCTCATTTTTGTGTCCAAAATTGTCAAAAATATATTATTAATAGTAGCTGTTAAACTTATAATTTTAAACACGTCAAAAGACAAAAGAGCTGCTGGATCAAGAATTAAGATTACTCTTTGAATGAACTACTAATATTTGCGCTACATGGACAGGAAAGCCTCTCATGGCTAGCCTGACAGCAAGGGGACTCTAATCAATGGTCTATCTATTATTGAGGATATCTATGGTTTGTGCAAGTCAGGAGGAAAATTTGTATTGACCAAGTGGGTCACTTCATTGGAAGGCAAGGGCCTATTTGAAAATTTTTGATAATAATCCTTACAAAACATAAAATCAAGATAATGTATACAAATAAAAAATAAAGGTTCAATAAGTGACCTCAGCTTCCGGTCACAGTTTTGTAACCAATTCTCAATCCTTTACGGTTTTGATTTTTAATTTTTAAATATTTTCCTAAACAATGCTTGCACCAAAATAACCAGGATTTTCTATCGGAAGTATCTCAAAGATAACTTACACTTCAGTGGTTGATACTAAGGGTGACTGGGGTTTAATGTAGGTATATTGCAAAGGAGATGGTGAGTTGCTACCAGAATCCGATTTGTTTTCAGCTTTCAGGGGACTCTGAAAACAATAAATATCAGTGTGAGTTTTAGTTAGATAAACAAACAAATTGAAAATAACAAAAATTGACTTACAGCAGTGAATAATGTGTACTGATAAGAGGGTTGAAGGTCGCGCTAAAAAAGAAACAAACAATAATGAACTTGAGTTAATAATGTAATAACTAAACTCAGTGGCGTGACAGCCCTAGAGGGCCAGGGCCAACTGTGCCCATCTCAGTTTTCTTGACCTTGGGCTCTGGGGTGCAGGAGCAGATGTTCCGGTCAGGTGGTCAGCCGACCGCGGAACCCCCAGTGTTTAGTTCCCAAGCATGCTTGATACTCATTTATCGACCCACTGAAGGGATGGAAGGCTGAGTCAACCTTGCCCAGGCCGAGGATCGAACCAGGGACCTGTGGCACGACAGCGTGAAGCGCTACCGCTCAGCCAGCGGGCGTCAATATAATAACTATTTTATCTAATTAAGATAAACCATAATTTCAGCTTTGATAAGTAAAAATTGGTCCCATCTTTTATAGGTATACCCATGACATACTATAGCTTCAAACATAAAATTATAACAGGGTGCATAGCCAAATCTTCCAACAAAAAATAAGCACCTTTTAAGTACTTTTTAAGCACTCAAGAAATATTTTTAAGCACTATATACATTAACAAAATGCAAAATAATTTTCAAAGACTTTACATGATCATGATAAAATAACTAGTTTCTGACAAAGAACCCTTTCCTTGATTATATTAGCCATTAAAATATGATTAAGAGATTTTTTGGTTTGATTTCAGAGGGTGGAAAATGAAGCTTGAAATCGATTGAAAATATCTTGCAAAATGCAGCAGAGTTGCACATGAGTGCAATAATCTCACTGCACCCAGCTCACTATACGCACATGCGGACTCGCAAGTATTTCACCAAACCTGTAAAATGATTGTGAAAGCGCTAAATAGAACAATGTGAAAACCACACTTTTTCAAAATATGTTACGAAAATTTACACGGTACAGAAAAAAATCAAATTTTTGAAAAGTGAAAATTAAGCACTTTTCAAAAACACTCGACAAAAAACCTTTAAGGGTTTTTAAAAACCAAAAATAAGCTCTTTTTAAAAACGTTATGCACTATGTATAATAACAAAACTTAACAATGGCAATGCATATGTTTTATGAATTATTTTGAAAATGGTCTATAAAAAACTTTTGAATTTTTTAAATTGAGTAGAATAAAAAAAAGACTTTGCTGTAGTTCACTTCATTACTTAGAGGTGTAAACTCTTAAGCAGACAATAAACTTAAGTATTTTTTAGTTTGTTCTTTTAAATTTGTAAACACTATTTTTTTGAAAAATTTAAAGATTACAGTATTTTAAAAATTCCCCATTACTGTATTCTGCATTACAGAATACAAATTAAACACATTTGAGACACATCGAAAAGAAAACTTTTCAATAGTTTAAAACAGATTTGCTTGGCTCTTTACTGCGGAGCTGCGCAGAAAATTAGTTATTACATATACGAAGTTAGGTTTCTTTCATAATACAGCAATGGAACATACCTGCTCAGATTGTGGAAGTTTTTCATATTTATCTCTGTCTGTTTTGTGTTTCCTATCGGCTCCTTTAGACTGTTAAAGATAAAACAGTTATTAGCAATTTAATAACAAACTTTTCTTTTGTGTTTAGAATGTTTGCATAACATTGAAATACTTTTATTAAAAAAAAGTAGTACAATAAAACCTGTATTGTACCACATGGTAGAACACTGATCCATCGTTTCACACGAGACCACTCATTGAAAACGACAAATGTGGGTTAACATAAGTAGTACACTGATATTTATCTCTGTCTGTTTTGTGTTTCCTATCAGCTCCTTTAGACTGTTAAAGATAAAACAGTTACTAACAATTTAATAACAAACTTTTCTTTTGTGTTTAGAATGTTTCCATAACATTGAAATACTTTTATAAAAAAAAGTAGTACAATAAAACCTGTATTGTACCACATGGTAGAACACTGATCCATCGTTTCACACGAGACCACTCATTGAAAACGACAAATGTGGGTTAACATAAGATATCATACGACTTGAAAAATGCATAAAAAGAAATGGTTTCGAAAATAAATAAATTTTTAAAATTATAAAGTTAATTACTTAATGCAAAATTATTTACAATACAAAAAAAAGTTCTCAACTAATTTATTAATTTAAAAATTTCGGTATGAGTGTACTCTTTGAGCAAACAATAAATGTTTGACATTTGTAACAGTTCGTATCTGTAAATTAGTATGAATACAAAAAGCTCCCAAACGTTTATAAAGCTTTTTGGCCTTCCACAAACATTCAAACTTGTTGTGGTTCCATTTTGCACTTCTACAACAATTTCTTGAATCGAAAACGCTACAATGTTTTTAGCATTCTCATAAATTAGTAAGAATACAAAAAGTTCCCAGATGTTTATAAAGCTTTTTGGCCTTCCACAAACATTCAAACTTGTTGTGGTTCCACTTTGCACTTCTACAACAATTTCTTGAACCGAAAACGCTACAATGTTTTTAGCATTCTCATAAATTAGTAAGAATACAAAAAGTTCCCAAACGTTTATAAAGCTTTTTGGCCTTCCACAAACATTCAAACTTGTTGTGGCTCCACTTTGCACTTCTACAACAATTTCTTGAACCGAAAACGCTACAATGTTTTTAGCAATCTCATAAATAGATCAACTGATGCATAAATATCAAACATTTTACACTAACTGTAACAAATCCCCACTTTCTTTTTTATCATTAGCATCAGGAATTGCTGTTTTTCTTTTCAATAACTTTAATATATTTTTTTTAAATGCAAATAGAATTTCTGAATGATAGAGGTGGGCTAGCTTTAAAAACTATATAAATGGGTATTGTTAACAATTTAAGAATAGCATTTGTGACAGGAACCTTAAAACAAGATGATATACATGGGAAAACATGAGATGCAGGAACGATGAATCAAGGTTCATCAACTTCATCAGGTCCTTATCATTTCTTTTATTATAACACAGAAGTTTATAAATGCTTAAAGGACTCAAATATTATAAAATTTATCAAGATTAATAGGCTGCTTATTATTTTCTTGATCGCCAATCACTGGTCTAGTGATTACCGTACTGGAGTGCAGGGCGAGTGGTCGTGGGTTTGAATCCCACTGTAGGCATGGATGTAACTTTCTCTCTGCGTTCTATGTCTTTTCTTCTGTGTGAATGTAACCAGACCTATAAACGAGTTTGTGGTTGCATGACGTGGGCGACGGTATGTGGACAGGTGCCCACTGGGTAACGATAAGAGAGCAGCAATTCTGTTATTTCTGAGACCAATGAGAAATAGACCCAAGTGCCCTCTATTGAAAAAAAACAACACTCTTTGGGATAGAATGAACCATTTAAACACTGAAAAAAAGCTTGTTTCGGAGTAGCCACATGAACAAAGAGGAATTGGGAGCCAAGTTGCATTAGTTTGCAGGGGTCTGTCCAGACATTTCGTGAAAGGTCTGTTTTTGTAAAATTGTGAAAAAATTACTAGTAATTTGTGAATATAATATATAAAATAAACGCTAAATAACATTCTTTCAATCAGGGTCCTGCTTTTGTGACTTTGTGCAAATAGGGTTCGGTTATTGCAAAAAACTTTTTCAAGGAGTTTTTATATAGTAAAGAGATACAAGAAACGAAAGAGATACAAGAATGCTCAGCACTGTAAAATTATAATTAAAAAAAATTACATTTAAAAAAATAAACAGCAATTGCTGCTACTAAATTAGAGATGCAACGTACAAATATTTGGTATTTAGCCTATACTGCTGAACGGAGAATATTAATTTCAGACGAATATAGGAAGAAGCGTTTGCCGAAGACAAAATTTAGTTCGCTTACTTAGTCTTTCTTTCCCCTCCCCAACCCCCTGGGAAGGGTTTATTCAATTAACAAAACAATAGTGAAGATAAACAAATTTGTGAAGGGTCTAATTAAAAGATAAATTATTTAGTGAGGGGTCCGTTTTTAAGTTAAAATATTTTGTGAAGGGCCCGATTTTATGAAAAGATATTTTGTGAAGGGTCCGTTAACGGACCCAAATTTTTTCTAAACAGACCCCTGGTTTGACACCATTTCAATACTAAGGGTTAAGAACAAGTGGACATGAACTGGTGGTTCTGAACTTGGAAAAGCGGTAGGTCTAAAAGTGTTAGTTTATGACATCATTCCAAATTAAAGAAGTGAACATACTTTAAATACTTTTACAAGACAGGATGCAGCATCTAAGAGGCATTGTGGATTTTCCCAATGGCTGTATGTCTCTATGAGAATGCGAAAAGGTACTCCTTTCTCTCCACCTCTCCGTTTACATGTGAATTCTGTACTAATACAGTTCACCTGAAAATATAATACTTAGAATATTTAATTTTAGGATAAGCTCCTTTTCTTTATAAAAAAAAATTTGATTTTTGAATATTGTCATTTCTTTAGCGTTATGCATTGGGTGGAGAAAAAAAATTTGAACAAAAATCTCATTCTACTAAAACTTGCAACATTGTGTACTCAGCAAAAATAATTAATTAATAATGAGAATTAATGCATTATTTTTGCTGAGTAAACAATGTTGCAGTAAACAATATTCCGTTTGTATGTGAATTCTGTACTAATACAATTCACCTGAAAATATAACATTCTAATGTAAATTAGAACATCTAGTTTTAGGATAAGTTCCTTTTTTCTAAAGAAAAAAAAATTAATTTTTGAATGTTGTTATTTTGTTTGGCGTTATACAACAGGTGGAAATTTCTTTTTAAATCAAAAATCTCCTTCTACTATAACTTGCAATATTGTTTACTCAACAAAAATAGTCTATTAATACCAAGAATTTAATAATTTTTATCATAATTATTAAAACTAATTTTTACAAACATGTTCAAAATGATTTAATTATTAACAGAATGTGGAGTACTTCGACAGAAAAAATAAATAGCTTTAGCTCCCACTTTACGTATTTATAAATCGGTACCAATATAGGAAATCTTTAAACTATTAATATACTTTGGTAGTCACAAATATATTCTCTAATTTAATAGCTAAAAAATGCAATAATCATGCCATTTCTTAAAGTTTATTTTTAGTATATTCGGTTGAAAAATTTTTTTACAACCTATATAAACAGACAAAAATAGTTTTTGCGTAATCTTCTAAGAAAAAATAATAAATTAATACATCATTTTGCAATCCATTCTTGCACCACAACTGCAACTAGAAATGAAAGAGAAAAAGTGAACAAAAAGAAACAAAAGTTACCACAATATTTTTGAAAGACTCCTAGCATTAGAATGAAAAAGAAATGCAAAATATAATTTGAAAACAGTTATTTCAGATAGACAATAAATAATTTTTTTCAACAATAAATAATCCTAAAATACCCACATTAAAAAAATACTGTAGATTTTAAATTTGGATATAAACAATTATAGGGTTAAGTTTCATGGAACCAAACTTTTAATAAAGTAATTTAAATTTAAGTTACGTTTATTCTGAAAATACAGATTACATATTGATAACGAAATTTCAGACATGCCACGGCAGTTTCGGAAGAGAACCTGAATTACCAAATTTCAGAAACAGGCTTTTAAAATTATGAATTAACCTGTAATCAAAAACTATAATTTAATGAATTATTATAAAAATAAATTATCATTTAAATAAAAAATAGTTTTTACAAACATATTGAGTAAATTCACTTAATTATAAGATTCTTTTATTTAGTAATTTCAAAATACCATTTTTTTCATAAAAGTCTCAATTGCTATAATTTCTTACTAAAAGCCAATCTGAACATTTCTTTTAAAAATTGAAATTCGGTTCAATATTTTAATTAAAGTTCATTTGTTTTGATGAAGATTAAATTTTTAAAAAAAAATCAATTTGTAAATGATGCATTAGTTTATCAATTTCAAAAATATATTTAATTTATTTGTTTGTATATTTAATTGTTAATAGGATAAAAATCCTTTCAAATAAACAAACTGAAAAAAGACAACAATTAAAATGTTTGAAATAACTTAGATTTATCATACAAAATTTGATCTCATCTTCTAAAATTAGTAATAAGCATGTGATCCTCGATTCACTCTCATGAAATTTCTCGATGAGAAAATTACATTTTTCTAATTTTACTGTAACATAAAACAAGAGCCATAAAAATATAGAAACAATATATCCAATAAAATCAATAAAATACTTCAATTACTTTTGCACAATTTGTGGATGGTCCCTCAGTTAAAGATATCAGATTTTTAAAATTGTTAAGTTTATGACGAAAAAAAGCAGAATCATGCGGCAGCGTGTCAGAATTTGTATGAAGCTTATCCAGAGATAAAAAAATCAACAGCAATTAATACCTTCAGAAAAAAAAGCGGATTTATGCAGCGGCATGTCAGAAATTTGTATGAAGTTTATCCAGAGATAAAAAACCAACAGCAATTAATACCTTCAGAAAAACAGAAGCTTCTCGTGTTGGGTCCCACATGAATTCCACACAGTTAATATTTTTAGGATCAGGTATAACATCAAATATACCATACGATAAGGATAAGTCTAAATAATAATAATAACAAGTCTGAATAAAAAATCATGTTAAAATTTAAAAGTAATAAGTTCTTTTTTTAAGAATAAAAATTCAAAAACTGTTAAAAAAGGCAAAACAAACATAATAAAGAAAAATTTATATAAATTGAAACAAATGGTATAAATTAACTGAAATTCTGAGCAAATACACACACATATATATATATATATATATATATAAATGTTCAAAATGAAGATAAAACAAAGGAAAATTACAGACATATGAAGAAAAAAAAAAGGGGGGGGGAGAAAAAAATAATAAAATATAACAAACTGGGGAAAAAAAAAGCATAAAATTTTTTTAAAAAATCCGGAAAATTAAAGATATAATCTTTTTATCAGCCCACACGATTATATCCCCAAAAAAGAGTGCTTTCTGATATTGTATCAATATAGCCAAAGCAAAATATATTAATACAATAGCGTGAGGAGCACTAAAAATTTTATTTTACAAAAATTACAACAAATAAAATAGAACACAAAAAGTAAAAACAGAAAATAAAATAATAAATGATACTTATTGTTTTTCTTAATTTTCTTCGTGTTTTTTTTATATTTATTTATCTTGTTGTACATATATATATATAGAGAGAGAGAGAGACAAAAGAGAGATTAATGAAAAAAATTAAGAAAAAATAATAAGTCTTATTTACTGCACATAAGTACATATAACCCATAAAATAAGTTAAAAACACAAAGAAGGCAAGAAAAAACATTTGTAAAGAAAAATTATTAAATGAAATGTTTTTTAAAAATTATTGTAATTAAAAATATATATTTTTTTAAGACGGAAAATAAATGAAGAAAAGATGTAAACTCGTCGTCAGTTTACATGATTATATCCGTAAAAAAAAAAAAAAGAGTACTTTCTAATGCTGTATCAATATAGACAAAGAAAAATATATCCATATAATAATGTTAGGAGCATAAAAAATTTAAACCGAAATAAAACTTATTAACTAAAAGATACAAAAAAAAAAAAAAACATTTTTGCTATTTCTATTTTCATTTCAATTTTTCTGGTGCTGAACTAATGTATTGATATATTTTGCTTTGGCAGTATTAATACAATATTAGAAAGCACTCTTTTTGCGATGTAAGCTGATGATGATCTTTATCTTATTCTGCTTTCCGGCTTTTTAAATTTTTTTAAAATTCTTAAACAAAAATTTTAAAAACAATTTCCTAAACAATTTTTCTCCTCTTCTGTAAAAATATTTATATATTTTTGTTTTCTCTGTATTTTTAACTTATATATGCACACATATTTGAAAAATTGATATGCATATTTCAAGTACACTCACCATTTCTTTTTTAAATTAAATTGTACTTGAATATTGAAAACAAATCGTAATTATCTGATGCCATTAACAATACATGCCAACAATGAAAAAAGAATGCAAAAAACTATCCATAAACACAAAAAATAAAACATTAATTTATATAAAACTAGCTAACATTTAACCTTCATCAATTTTTCACATTGAATTTTATTATCAGATCAGAATTAACTAGTTCCTCAAATCTTTTTGTAAGAAAATGATGTGTAAAAAAAATCTGGGTCATTTCATAAGAATGCCAAAAATAATATGGGATTGGACCACACCTTAAAAATGAATTAAATAATAAACTTAATCTATTATAAATTACCATTTTTAAAAATGGATTATGCAACGAAATTAATTGCAAAACAATATATGTCTGAGGAAAGCAAACATTTTGTTTTACATTCACACAAAATATATTTTATTTTTTTAATAAGCAAAAAAATTTTTTTTAATCATTATTTACTGCAATTGAAATCCATCTCTAACAAATAAGAGTTAACTTTTATGATTAAACCTAACAACTAATCAATTTAAGTGTTATAAAAAAAAAATTAAATTTTTAATATTTTTTATGACTATAGGAGGAAAAGTGAGCAAAAAAAAATTTCTAAATAGTTGCTTTCCATTTATTATTCAAAAAACAATTTACAATAATAATTTTTATCAATTAGAATACTATTGAATAGAAAAAATAACTTTTCAAGTATATTATAGAGAGAAAGAGAAAAATACAAGTTAATCGACAAATGAAAATTTGTCTTTTAAAGTATGATAATTTTTGAAATATATAAGCATTTCTTTTTTTTGGAAATTATCATTTAGGCTGTACTTTTATTTTATAAAATCGAAGGGGAAGTGTAACATACCTATGTCCAGAATTCGTTCCGAGGGTCTTTGGTTCTGCCAAGCAAGTATTTCCAACTTTTCACGAAACTGGAGTCTTCGATCATGAAAAGTTACTTGTAAGACACTCTAGAATGAGTTTTTTTTTTTAAAGAATTAAAATATAAAAAATGAATTTCAATGGCCAGTATTTGCAGTGCTAAAAACATTTTAGTGCAAGTCTAAAATTATATAGAATATTTCTTTAAAAAAAATTATCAAAATCATCTAAGGTTCCAAAGTTTTATTTACTTTTCAGCTTCAATTTTATACTATTGTTAACTTTATGATTCTTTTTTCCTTATTAACAGAAATTTTTTCTTTAATATCTTTATTTGCATACTTATTTTTGCTTCTTCTTTCTTAAAAATGAATTTATCACATATTAGAGGTTACAGATTTATGAATTATTCATCAATAAAACTTATACAACAAACTGTTTGAAACAATTTATTAATTAATTTACTTACAATTTATTTATTAATTAATAATATATTTATCATAAACAATTAATTAAAAAATTATTGTGTTACAGTTTTGCTTATTAACTGCTATTTCCAGAAACTTTATTCAGAAAACAGGACATTCATAAGTATCATAAGATCAAATGCATAAAATGGGGCGGACACATTTTAAGAATGAATGATAATCGAACGACAAAAAATATCTTTCTGGCAAAGCCAATAGGAATTAGAAGAAGCAGCAGACCCAAATTGAGGTGGGCAGACTGCTTCCAAAGTGACTTTGTCTTAAATAACGCCAGAAACTGGAAGGCTGTGGTAAGCAGAGGGTCTTCTGAGAAAGCTAGGGTCCATCCTGGACTATTGAGCCATTAATAGATAGATTTTTAGAAACAGCTATAAGGGAATAAAATATCACAATCACAGTTTAAAAATAGAAATGTAGGGTTATACAGGAGGCTAATTTTGCTTTTAACTTTTTGTCTTAATCTAGTACAGTTGCACATTAGCCTTCGACTTGTGAATATTACGAGAAGACTATGGTAATTAATTTTTAATATAAAACAGTTTAGATTATAAAATTAAAATTAGATTAGTTCATTAAAATATTTATTGTAACGTCATAGGTGTTTTCAAGCCCAACTTCTACCCTGTTCATGACTATCATAGCAGCCTCTCAAAAATGTTTTTTTTCCCCTTCCCTTTTACCTGAACACCATGCTTTGCTCTTTTTTAAATTTTTGTTTATTTAATTTTTTATAATTATTTTTTTCAGAAACGTAAAATATGTTGTGGGCTTCGGGATATTTAGGTCTGCATAGTTTATAACCACAAAACACAGGAAAACCACAAAATTCTCCAGCGGTTAGCCTGGCGGCAAGGGGACTCTAACCCAAGATTCGTCTACCAGTGAGGATATTTTACGTCAGCCCCTTGGTCAGTGCAAGACGGGTGTGGAATTCGCATCGACCAGTCATCGCTGGTATTCAAACCCTGTTCACATCATCGGAGGGTGAACACTCCATCCTCTGAGTCGTAGGGCTCTGACATTGAAATCGCAATAATTGCCAGATAAATTTTAATCATTGGACCTCTGAATTATTGAATCTACCATGAAAAATTTACAAATGGCCTGTTCCTGAAATTTAAATCGTTTACTAAGTCCGATAGAACGGGAGCCTTAACGTAACAAGTCTGATAGTCATGTATAAAATAAAAGGAAAGAACACATATTTTATAAACAGCTTATAGAAAGTATAGAAATAAATAAAGGCCTCTTCTCTCATAACCAAACTCAGCTGTCAAAGGAATTTGGACACAGAAATGTAAAATATTTTTAATCATTTTCAGTTCATTTCCTAAAATAAACTGATTATGAATCTTCACTGTACTTTCACCATATCACAGATTTGTATGAAATTTTTTTGTGAAAAAGTACAGACCCCCCCCCCAAAAAAAAATTAAGTACTTCTTTTCTCTAAATATTTTGGACCAATCCGACTATAATGAAGTTACTTTTAATTTTGTTTAAATTTAACAAAATGGCATCGCTAGAGAATATATCTCATATTTTCATAACGTTTATAACTTTTTTATTCATGAATAAAGCTGTGATTTACCTGCAAAAAAATTCTTAATAATTGCCACAAAAAATAAATAAATAAAACTCTTACTTCTTCCTGTCTGATGGACACCAAAATTAAGAAAATCTGCTCATAAATAAAAAAAGTTATAGACATTAAGAACACGTAAGTCATCTTCCCTAGTTAAATAATTTTGTTAAATTGAGTCAAAATTTCAAAAGTAGTTATGAACCTAAAAACTGAGAAAAATTATTTTAGTCCATCAAAAAATTTTCAAAAATATCTGTGATATGACGGGGATGAGAGTTGGTCCATTTCATAAGGAAAGAGCAACAGAAAAATGAAAAACAAAAATATGATTGAAAATTCAAAATTGCAAGAAAAGAGCCCTCTTCAATAAATAAAATCAAATGTATTATACAAATGAAAAAAACAAAAACAAAGCAGTTTTCTTCTATTAATCCAAGTTAGTCTAATTAAGAAATGCAAAAGAAGAACCTATAATTTGAAGTTAAAATAAGTTTTGTGTGTACGTTCAATAGAAAACTTACTTTCAGTAACTTTCCCTTCATATCAGCTATTCCTCGAAGTTTCTTTAAACGGATTTCGTAGGATTGTCCTAACAAAGATGAAAAACTAATTTTCAAAAGATTCTTGAAGAAAAATCTAAGGTTCAACAAAATAAAGTAAAAAATTAGCACACTTAAATAAATATGGTAATCTTTAAATATTTAACTTAATTATCTTACAAAACTATCAACCTTTTACCTTACATATACATATATATCTCCCAGACACGATATATATATATATATATATAACCCAGACACGATATATATATCTCCCAGACACGATATATATACAGAGATATCAACTTGCTCTGGACAGCGAATAAATATTTTCGAGTGGTAGTTTTTTAATGCATGAATCTTGGCTTAATCAACTCAATTTAAAGAATTTCACTTAACACTATTTCTAAATAATTCAAAGGCATATATAATAAGCCACTTTACAGTTACACCGTGTTGAGCCTTTTAAAAATTTGGCAAATTTAACCGAAAATCTGGACATTTCACTTTATACTTCTCTAACTGCTTTTTAAAATGTCTAGTCGAATTTGGAACAGTTGGTATCGCTGTATATACATATATATCCCAGACACGGTATATATATATATCCAGACTTTTGACAAGGTTATATTAATCAATAAACAAGGTAAGTTTGTCTGTAAAGTTCTGATTCTTTTTTATGTGCAACAAGTAATTATATTATATGCATATATATGGGTCATACTGCAAAAATGTAACACTATCATGTCCAAACAAAAAGATTAGTTTGAGAAAGAACGTTGATATTTTTAAGACATTGTCAATTGAAGACCTGTCATTTCAAGCTGTAAGAATCGTTATACAACCCTTCTCAGCTTTCTAACAATATAAAAACTTCGAAATTTAAACCTGAATGATAATTTTGTAAAATAAACTTTATCTTATCCTATTACTTTATCTTTAAGAAAGTCATTAAACTTTACTTTATCTTATTCTAGGAACAATATGCTAAAGTATGATGGTTCACAGCTTACAACAAGAACAAACAGTAATAAACAAGTAAAAAGAGGCATAATCAGAACTGCCAAAAAAGTAAGTTTTTTCCAGATCTAGCAATCATGTCACCTTTTTTTAACAACACATCTCTAAATAACTAAAACAAATTTTCACTTCAAACTCACCAGAATTATTTAATATCATTAATATCTTTATGAAATACAGCAGATTTGAGCTCGGATATTATATAATTTATTTCTTTTGTTAAAAACAAAATCATCTGTTTGAAAATGTCGCCTAATAAAATAAGCTATAATAAGCAGCTGTATACTTTCTAACCGGAAGTGCAGCAGGTCAAGATCTTGAGATTGTTGTTGTTTACATTTATATTGAAAACACCATCCATGCTTGTTTTTAGACAAATACAAAATATAGATATACCATACTATGGGGATAGTAGTTATCGACAATGTCAACAATCATCTATGAAAAGGTATCCCAACATAGAATTGAGTCAACATGTCTTATATACTAGTGAATTGGAATTATATTTTTATAGTGGTAGATACACTACAATACTCCCAAACCAGAATTTTATCTGCGATAGAATTCGATGAACGGATACCACTAGTTGATTCATTGCTGTTTTGTGAGAAGCCGGGAGAGCTGTATTATGCTCACCGTACTTTTGAGTGCTAATCGTGAGATCTATATTAAGTTTACGGTCATGGTCGCTCCTATGTTGCTATTAGCAGACTGTATACAGGCCGACGACATGTGTAATCGAGACTGAGTAGCAATAGAGAGAGGAGGTAGATAATGTCACAGTCACAAGTAGCAAGTCAACTGTCCAATGTGGACGATCTATCCTAGTAGGCGTGTTCAAAATGAAGTGGGAGTTTCTGACAAGGTAGGCGTGTTCACATTACATCCGAAGGTCAACAATGTGGTGATGGTTATCGAAATGTCAACATTCATCTATGAAAAGGCGCCCCAACATAGAATCGAGTTAACATGTCTTCCATACTAGTGAATTGGAATTGCATTTTTGTAGTGGTAGACACATTAAGAAAGTCATTAAAGTTATTAATTAAGAGAAGACAAGGTGTAAAAAGTATTTAAATAAATACAATACCCTGATTGAGATAAGTTAACGCCTCTTCTCCTGTTCTAGTTCCCAAAGCAGTAGCTGCAGAAAGCCTGTACTGAAATTCAGCTGTTGATATTGGGTAGTCATAATCAGCTTCTTGTGCATAGGATGAAAACATTCCACTTAAAACAGGTGCACGGTGACCATATGAATTTTTCATTTCACCAACAGATTCCAATAAATCAGTTTCATAACTGCAAAATTTTAATTAATATTAAAATTCATAGCTGAAAATGGCTTTTTTAAAAAAATACAAATATGACTTGCATGACTGTAAGCTTTACCATTAGATAGATACATGCCAAATTTCTGCCTTTGATAGATGTGGTGTAGTATTTGACAAACTTTTTGTCAACTTATCATTGATTCATAAAAAAGCACTGTCTTTCATTTCTAATATTATTTTCCACAATTACATTTAATAATTAAATTTAATAAATTAAATTTAACAATTTGTGTGCTAGAAAATAAAATGTAAAATGATAATGAGCCAAGAGACATCTACAGGGTATCTGCTACATTTCAGATTTTCAAATTCATGACTTTTCATGATTTTCCATGACTAATTCCAAGACGAAGTTACTATTTTCTGCGACAAAAACACAACAATAAATTTAAAAAAGCATTATAATAACATTAATTGAAATGATAGGTATAACTAAAACTGATATACTATGCATCTTCATATTTATAGATTTTAAATTTAAAAAACAGAGTAAAAAAAGAGAGCAATAGAAACAATAAAATAGCTGGAAAAAATACAAAAGCAAATAAATTTTTTTTCTTTTTTTCTGCAGAATTTTATTCAAAAGATACTTTTCTTGTTCAATGGAAAGGAAAGAAATACTCCTGATTTTTCTGTTTTCAATTCGGAATAAAAAAAATTGCCAATGACTGGTTTGCTTTAGCTAGAATTTTAAATTAATAAAAAATAAATTATAAAAATTCTTAAATCACAGAAGTTTAAAAGTTAATTCGCTCTAGAAATTATGTATCTTCATTAATTTATTGAAAGAACACCATAATTTTTAAAGAACACGATAAATACATTTTATATTCGAATAAAATATGACTGTGAGTGATGATTTTGTTATGAATTCAGATATTCGGAACAAGATAAAATTGGGGGGGGGGGGGACTCCAATTTAAAAATTAGATTTTCCTAAATCCATGACTTTCCATGATTTTTCATTAATTTCCAGGTGCGCGGATACCCTGCATCTACAACAATGATAACATTCTTTTAAATTAGAAACATAAAAACATCTGATCATTTATTTCAAAATCATTCATCAAAGGGAAACTTAATCACTTATTATTTGAACAGAAAATAATGGTAACGTAGACAGATTACAAATTATAATTACGGCTTGCAATTGTAGGAGAAAATTAACGGCTAATTGACAAAAATTAACTAGCAACAATAAAAATACTGCATGCCATCTGCCATTTAATTACTGTTTTTTTAATTCTGTGTTGTCTCTATGAGCATTTTATCATTTACCTAAACCGTTTACATGCCAATGTTCTAAAAATAGAACATGGGTTTTGAGTTTGAATGTAATGGGCAATAAAGTCTAAATAATATTTTTTATACATTAAAAATTTACATAAAAGGAATTTTTTGCATTCAGCTTGGTTCTGTTTCCATAATTATTTGATTTTTTAATGAATTTTAGAAATTTGATGTAGTTTGTAAATATTTTTCATTTTTGTGATATAATTTAACAACAATCCAATTTTGCGTAAAAAAAAATGACTACAATACTTAAAAACTTTTAATATAACCATCTGTTAGGCATTAAATTCTCAATTTTATTTCACAATTTTAAAGTCAAAATATTAGTTTAAAACATTAAGTTTCATTTTTGGAACATTGGTGTTTCAAGGATTCCATTTTTAGCGTTTTTCGCTTTTGTTGAAATTTCAACAAATGAAAAGAAATTCTATCTGATAAGGTGATGGCTTTCAAAGGAGTGTAATACATTTTTGTGTTATTTGACTATGTTAAAGTTGAAATTTAACATCAAAGAGGTTTTTCAAAGTATTCCCAGCAGTGGTATTGAATAGATTCCTTGTGATGCAATTTAATTCCTTGACAAATTTGTTATGGAGCAATAACCTTGTTAGAAACATATTTTTTATTCGGATTTAGAAGATCTAGACATTTGTGATCTAGAGCTTTCAGAACCAAGAGGTTTATTTGATACAGAAAACAAAGATGAAAATAACTTAGAACACATTATTCCATTCTATGTGGATAGAATATTGCCTTTAAAAGCAATTTTGAGAAAATAACATGGAAAATCAAATCCTAGATTTAAGTGCTAATAAAAAAACAAAAAAGCGAAAGCACCGTTATAAAGTCGAATAAGAAACAATTTCGTTAAAAATTGCTCCTCTTGATGTATTTTAAAAACTATTCAAGAGAATATGTAGAATATCCCACTAATATATAATCATTTTATGTTTTAAAATTTTTTAAATGATTGGTATATTTCTCAAAATATTTTACATTTTCATAGTATTTACCATACATTTAGAAATTCTTCAAACGAAATGCCTTACCTTACTAATATCAATAGTTTATTTTTAATAACATCAACAATTTATAAAAAGCAATAACAATTTTTTTAAACAATTGACAGTTTTTTATTAATAGTTTAAAAAAATGTTATTGCCTTTTATTATTTAATTATATTTGTTATTATTATGGTTGTTATTTTAATTCGCCACTGGTCAGTAGCAAACTCTTCTAATTTTGCTTTATACTTGCAATGTCCTCAACAATAAAAAAGGAATAAAAGGCCGGGATAGCCTGGCTGGTAGGGCACTGGGCCCATGTCCAAGAGGTTATGGGTTCAATCCTTGCCACCCGAACACTCTCAGTGTAATAAATGGTCACTTTGCCCGTCCTCAATGTTCCCATAACAAATCATATCTCTGGGGGTACTGATCCAGGAGTTTCCTTGTCTTCTGGATTGGTTCAAAATTATAAGCTACGGAGTTAAACATTAGTAGTCGTAAACCCAAAATCAGGTCGGCTGTTCAACGACGGTTATAAAATAAAATAAAGTTATTGCAATGCAAATTCACAAAACAAACAAGGCAGACAATTTTTTTAGCATAGAATTATTTAAAAAAATAAACAAACATGTTATCTCTAAATTTTGTAAGAACTCTTAATTCTTATTAATTTTCAACAGAGAGAAATTAAAAGATAAATTTAAAGAAAGATAAATAACACCTTGCTCTGCGATTCTCTAAAAAAGAGTCGTCGGGAAGTTTCCGACAGGGTTTCTTTGCAACTTTGCGAGTTTCCTGCCAGGGAGTAGAATACGAAGTGAAGTTATTAACGCTGAGATCTTGACTAGACTTAGCCTTTTCTTTGTCCATATACTGATGAACTGACCCGGAAAATGTTAGGCTGTGTGATTCCTGCCTTCAAAAAGAAAATTTATATATTACATGTACAATATATATATTACATATATATCATATTCAACAAGTTATTTCAAGTCATTCATTTAAATTCTCCAAAAATTTAAGCTTTTTAATGCATTTTTTATTTATAAGATTCTTTTATTTATTATAATTTTTCTTAAATAAATCATTTTAATTCTATATAGAGCTGATTGAAATGTTTTTAAAAAAAATAGAGACTCTTACTTGTGCTCCATTTCATGATCCAATTTAATAACTTGAATAGCAGACAACGTGTCACTAAGAAAAAAATAATATTTTCTAAGTTACATTAGAGGAAACGATATTTTAAATACAAAACGCAATCAATTAGGTAATGTAAACTCATAATGCAATCACCTATCATCATCAATCATAATACAAACACAATTCAGACTGCTCTGTTATTAAATAAGGCATTCTTCCAATATCACGATAATTTAAGTTTAGCATTTAAATGAATTTAAAAATACAGTACAGAACCCGTTATCCGGAAATCAGAAAACCGGAAAACCAAAAAACCGGAACGAAATTCAATAAATTTTCTCGCCATTTTTAAAAAAAAAAAAAAAAATTTCCCTCATAAGATTTTTCTTTCTCTTTTTAACGATGTTTACCTTACCATCATTTTGGAAATAATCATTAGTCTATTACTTTATAATTTTTTCTTATTTTTAAGATTATTTCCAAATTTTTTTTTTTTAGTTGGGTTTAACAATAAAAAAACGGCTTTTTGTAGCGATTCAGAAAACCGGAAAAATCAGTTATCCGGAATAGCGATGGTCCCGACCGTTCCGGATAATCGGTTCCCTACTGTATTGGCAAAGGTTATTCAATTTGGGTGTTTGTAATTAACACAATAATTTAATTAAACTTTAAAATATCAATGTCGATTATTAAAGTCGAAAAAAGAAACCAACGATTTCAGTTCTAAATGGACTTATTACACTTTCAAAATTAACTGATTAAACACTATGCATTAACCCGCAGACGATTCTGCACATAAAAAGTTGTACTTTAACCTGCAGAAACATTCTACCTATTTTGCCTATTTACTAAACTGCCAGTAGGTTAAATAATTGCAATAACGATTATTAAAGTCGAAAAAAGAAACCAACGATTTCAGTTCTAAATGGACTTATTACACTTTCAAAATTAACTGATTAAACACTATGCATTAACCCACAGATGATTCTGCACATAAAAAGTTGTACTTTAGCCTGCAGAAACATTCTACCTATTTTGCCTATTTACTAAACCGCCAGTAGGTTAAATAATTGCAATAACGATTATTAAAGTTGTAAAAAGAAACCAACGATTTTCAGTTCTAAATGGACTTATTACACTTTCAAAATTAACTGATTAAACACTATGCATTAACCCACAAACGATTCTGCACATAAAAAGTTGTACTTTAACCTGCAGAAACATTCTACCTATTTTGCCCAATTACTAAACGGCCAGTAGGTTAAATAATTAGTGTCTTAGGAAAAGAAAACAATTCAATATTTGTTTTATTAAATGTCTAAAAAAAAAATTGCAGTCAAAGTTTAGTTTAATTTAGAAAAGTAAATTAAAATTGTTTAGGAAGGAGAAGATAAAATATATTAGCCTTTCAGAAATATCACCTTTCAACGTTGTCTGATTAGCTGAATTCCAAAAGCAACAAATCAATCTTTGAAATTCTAGAGGAGACTAGAACAGTGTAGGATTTGACAATTAAAATGAAATTATTTAAATAGAAATCTAATCTATCTATTAAATCTGAGTTGATCATTAGTAGTCGTAAACCCAAAATTAGGTCGCGTGTTTAACGAAGGTTATAAAATATTGGTATAAGCAATTTTCTCGGACCAGCAAAAAGTGAGGCAGGAAGCCAGAAAATCAGGGTTCCACTGTATTATATTTGAATGTAATTTTAAATGTTCTTGAAAGAAGATTTTATTTCAAATTCCTGCTGACTATTTCTATGAATCAAACTTACTTTGGAGACAGCTGAAAAAAAATTCTGCTGCAGGGGATTTACCTCATGTCAAAAGTTGAACTGACAGGACCACCCAGGCCCGTTAGACTAGAATCCAAATCTGAAGCTAAGAGGTCTAAGTCATCCACAGACCACAGTAGAGATGAATTCATATTTCCTTAAAAGCAATTAAAATGTGTTACTATTATGGAAGGAAACAGAAATAAAAAATTTAATATCAACACTTAAGAAGACGCCATGCTGCGACAGAAAATGTCAGCCTTCGTCGCAAATTCTCTTTCTCCTTCATTACTAATTTAAAATTTACAAGAAAGGAAAAGTTCAGGCATACCTAGAGTAAATCATGAAGTTTAAGTTGCTGAAAAAAATACTTCAAAATACTAAAATGCAAACAAATTATTAGAAGAGAAGTTCAATGGGGTGTAATCCTAAGTTATCTTCTTATAAATTATTTTCATTTGCATATTTTAAAATTTTCTTTTCTGTATTTGAAACTTCATGGCTTACTATAGGTCTGTCTGAACTCACTTTTTCTACATTTTAAATCAGGGTTGGGTTTTTGCAAATAATTATTCCATTATGTGGCTAATGAGAAATTTTTTGTATCAGTATGTAAAGTGCACTCCGGATTATCCGGGTTAATCACCGGGACAGGTCGCACGGACTGACGAAAAACACAGATAATCCGAAAACTCCTTTTATTAAAGAAAAATTCAATATCAGTACAAAAAATATAAAAATTATTGACATTTGCATGCATAACATCAAACTAGGAATTTACTTTATTAAAAAAATGTGTAATGCTTCTTCGCCATATAATATCAATACACATATTTTACGAACCGCAGTAATGTCACCGTAATCAAATCCTCCCATATAATCTAATAAAGTTTCCACAGAGCAGCAGAATGAGAAATTGTATACTATAATTGTATTTATAAACTAATATTAATCTGGTAGAGAATATTTAATCCTCCCTAAAAATTACTTAATAGCATAATCATTTAATATTTTCTTATTACCTACTATAACCACAATCCACTGTTCTGTAATTGTATTTAATTCGAGGCCATTTTCAGTTTATTTTAAACAGCTATTTTAAATATAGCATATAATTCAAAAATATTTTATTACAAGTGGATTAATAAAAGGTATATTAACAAGAAGTCAGCAATAAATAGCAGGAAATTTGCTCATTGGCAACTAACTGAAAGACATTATTGGCAATCGAATTGGGTTAGAAGTGGCACACAGCAGAATTCTCCACCTATGGCAACACTTTCCATACTTTCACCATTAGTGTGTGAAGAGTCATAGGAGAAGGAAGTACACTAGTTTCCGTCTTGATTTTTAAATAGATTAAATACTATTAAGTTAGGGAAACTATATAGAACTGATAACTACATTGGAGATAGTATTAAAAGAAATTTTAATTCATGGAAATTTAAAAAAATATTTTTAACAATTAAATATGAAAAATATTGTAGTACATTCCTATACAACTGAAAAGAGGAGGAGAGGGAAGGGTCAAAGGCATGGAACAGATCTTCTCCCCAGATGGCGTATTCAAGCGTTGCGATCGCGAATAGTAAATTATGAAATCAGAAAATGAGGTTATAACTGCATTAAGATGTTTATAAATCTATAAATTGAATTACGGCAGTTGATGGCAACAATTTTTAATTTCAAAAATAATTTTTAACAAAATGGCATATATTGAATGGAAAATACTATTTAATCATATACAATTAAAAGAAAATAATAATAAGATAATATCCAACTGATCTCATAATTTTAATTCATAGGAACAACTTAAAAAATATTTTTCCAAACTTGTGGATAAGTTTAAGAATTTTATAAGCAATCCTACAATTTGTAACAAGTGGTGACCATTCTTTTAGCAAATTAAAAGCTATAAAAATCAATACAAGGTCTACAATGACACAAGAGACTAAATTCTTTGGCAATAACTTCTATCGAAAACAAAACCGCAAAACATTTGATTTTAAAAAGTCTATGAAACTGTTTACTTCTGAAGAAGTGTGAAAAATTGAATTTTAAAGTTAATGCTTACATATTTTGGATGTAAAAAAAAGATTATGCTCATTAAAAATATTAATTACTTTTCAAATCCAGGTAATGATTAACATATTAGGAAAATGCTTTTACAATAATTATATGTTCTAATAACAAAACATTCTTTTTTAGGGTCTTTTAAGTAGAAAAACAAAGATGAATGATCACAGAATGTGTAAAACCTCTTAGTACAAACAAATAACTTCCTAGTAGTTCATGACGATGAGTTAAAAATTTAGATAAATAATTAATAACATTAGATAAATTATTAACATTAGATAATTAATAACAATTACAGATAATAAAGTTAGAATTATATTTCCATAGCTTTTTTAAGGGTCTGTGAGTTTTCTTTCAATAGTTAAACTTCTAAATATTAAAAATTTTTTGATCACCTAGTATACATTCTACCTCAACATTAAAAGATTTAAAAACAAAGATTTGAGATTACCTTTAGACATTGTACAATATATAAGTTTAATGATTATTTCCGAAGTGTTCTACGATATAGTAACTATTAAAAACAACATAAAGTGTAAACATATCGAGATCAAAACACTAAATAAGAATTGTTTACAGAGATAAGAATACATCTACACAAATAATTTTTGTTGTTACAAAATAAGTTATCCATATCTTTTATTTTGATTATAGGATATTTTAATATCACATATATTAATACGTAATCTTTATATTACTGCTGTTTCATTAATGGACTGATATCTCAGCAAATTCTTTAATTTTGTTACACTTATTACGTATCAACAAGTGGTTTTTTAGCATCCACGTTATTTCACAACACAAAAACACGTGACTTTCGCAGATGATAGGTTCTGAATATTGACTTCAACAGACCGCTTAGAGGATGGTCGTTCGTTATTTTCATGCTATTTGTGCTAAAATCATATCAATACAACTCATTCAGTTTATTCAGTTGTTTTCAAACTCGATGTAAATATGGCGTGCGCGTTTTCGCTTTGCGCATATATAATTGATGACATGTACAATGATGAAATCAAAGTAGCGTCACAAGGATCAAGAAACTTTTTAATTATTCAAAATGATATAACAGGAATTAACGCAGATAACAGTTTGATTATCATTATTGATAACTCAATTATCATAGTATTCCATGTTGATTTTTTTCATTTCCTTAAAAGTAAAAATGAGAAGGAAAATGCATCATCTCACAAACTAATGAATTGTTTTGCATAATAAATTTATTGTTGTTGTTGTTGTTGATTTACGTCGCACTAGAGCTGCACAATGGGCTATTGGCGACGGTCTGGGAAACATCCCTGAGGATGATCCGAAGACATGCCATCACAATTTTGATCCTCTGCAGAGGGGATGGCACCCCCGCTTCGGTAGCCCAACGACCTGCACGCGAACTCGAGCACTTTACGGTAGCACAGTTTAACGAGGACCAATACCGCACACCCTCGGTCCCTACGCAGGCTGATCCAAGTGGGTCACCCACCCGCACACTGACCGCAGCCAGTGATGCTTGACTTCGGTGATCTGATGAGAACCGTGTCTTAACGATCAGTCCACTGCGGGACCATAATAAATTTAGAAAAATTAACATAAAAATTTATATAGTTTCCTTAATAACTTATTTAAAAATTTCCTAGATTAATTTTTTTCAATTTACCGTGTCAATTCATGTTAGTTTTATGAAAATGGGGATTTTTTCTTTTCTTTTTTAACGGAACATCACTTTCGCATTTAGGTAAGCAAGCCTAACATTTATTTATAATTATTTTTTTTGCCTTTCTTTAATTTACTTTTTAATCAAAGGTAAGAAACAAAAATGTAAGAGAATGATTTTTTATCACTATTTCTCGATATGTCATTCACTATTAGAAAAAAAAAAAAAAAATTGGCGTTTTCCATTTTTAAAATTAAATTTTTGAAAAACCTATTCCGATTTCGTTTCAAATTTTGCATTTTACCATTTAAAATTACGTTTTATAAAATGGGGTAGATATTTGTACACATCAAAAATTCCAATTTATTTTGATCATTATTAAATAAAATAATAAGAAAGTAATAAGTATTAAGAATTTTTTTTTTCATGAATTATCCATTCCAACTTTGGATTAACTAATTTTATAATTGTGTTGGAAAACTCTATTTAATTTGCACTAAAAGTTCTGGAACTACAACATTTTCTATTTTTTTCTTTTTAAATAAAATTTCTGTACCCCAGTCCGATTTCGGTCAAATCTTGTATTTCGCCATACAAAATTAAATTTTATAAAATGAGGAGAATAATATTAAAAATTTTTTAAAATAATACTAAACGAAATTGTATAGATTTATGCAAGATTTTAAATTGTTTTTATAAATATTTTTTTCTAATATGAATATGACCACCTCTTTTAAGAATAATATGTACGAAAATAATTAACAAAATAATTTATATTCTTACGAGATAATTCATAAACAAGAATTTAGTTTATAAGCTGATTTTGCAATTCCGTGACCAATGACATGACTAAGTCAATGTGGACAGCATTACGCACCGACCGCCTTTATTTCCTAGATCAGCAGGTAAGTATCGATTTGAAGGTGCGTGGTCTTCCCTGAGCCTCAGTTCTTCACGGTAACAGTTAACTGGCTCATCACTGCAATTTTATAAACACAGGGGTTGGGGATATTTTTTTAAAACTTTTTATTTATGATGGAATATATTTTTTTCTCGGATTTCTTTATTTCCTTTTCAATTTAAAAAAAAAGTATTTATAATTAGGTATTTAATTGAAAAGTAACGCATTTCTTAAAAAAATTTGTTTAGAGGTGGCTACGAAAATAATATTCGGAGCTTCATTTTGAATTAATTTTAAATTGCAAGATAATTTTTATAACTTTTTTTAAAAAAATTTTTACACGTAATAAAACTAAAAAAAAAAGGTGATGTGTAATGCTAGTTTTTTCTTTTGAAAATTACGTTTTTCGGAACATTATAAAAGGAATATTTTGCATTGCATTAAAAAATAATTGAAAAAAAAATTGTTATTTTAATATGAATATATACAGTGAAACCAGCCAAGTTGATCACCCTAGTAAGTTGGACACCTGCATAAAGTGACCTCAATTATCAAGAACGGAATTTTTCCTACATAATATAAAGAAGCAAAACCTTTGTAACTTGACCACCTGTCTATCTTGTATGTTGACCACTGAAATAAGTGAATTTTGTCTAAGAGTATTAGGAAATTCTATTCTAAAACCCTCATAACTTGACAGGAAAAAAAAATTCAGAAAATTTTCTGACATTTTGCAATGTATGTTAAAATTTCACTTGTTTGGTGAAATAGTGTAAAAAGCTAATCTAAACCCTTTTGAGAGTTGACCATCTGGGAAAACTGTAGGGGGTCAGCTTTTGACCATTTCTTTCATTCAAAACATTGCGCTGATGTAAAGTCTAAACAACAGCGCCAAACAACAATGAGGGAATATTTTTGTAACAAATAGGTTTGTAAGTGTAGTAATAACAGAATAAATTTTAAAGTGTTCAAATAATTTTGTTTTGTTAAAGTTTTCAAATTTACATGTTTTCGTGTCTTGATATCTGAAGAAATTATTTTTATTAAACACTTCACATGCATAACTAAAGAAATAATTTTTTTAAAAAATTTAGTTAAATATTAGAATTATATGTAACAAACTGAAAAGATCATTCAGGTTTAAACACATTTCTTAAGATATTCATTTGGCTATTTGCTAAATAAAATTTTTAAGTCAAGTAAAAAAATTTTTTAAATATATAGCAGCATGATATAGGAAACGAAAAAGTAAACAATGACCCACCCCCTCTATAAGTTGCCCACTAAAACAATAAACTTACACAAGTTTTACAGTGTATATATATATATATATATATATATATATATATATATATATATATATATATATATATATATATATATATATATATATATATATATATATATATATGTATATATGCATTTTTGTCGTTTTCTGAAAAGGTCGTTTTTTGAATATCAAGGGATTGTCCCACACCCAGGCTTCTGCTACATAGAAAGTAGAACCTTTTTGGAAATTCTGGAATGCAAAACTATGAAAAATTCACTATATAATTGTAATTGAAATACTGAACTTTAATAGAACAAAAATAAGAAATTTTATGCAATCAACTGTTTTTTTTCTTCTTTCTTTTATACGGTGGAATTCATAAAAAATAAATTTAAAACAGCCTTTATTCTAGTTTATAATTACCCTTGGGGGTGAATATTTTTCGGGGTTATTTTCATTTTTGTGTCGCTGGGAGAAAAATGGCGGAAATGGCAGTGAAAGTAAATCAATTAGATGCTCACTGATCCGTAAATATGTTGATTAGAATAAGCATGTTGACACTGTTTAACATAATTTTAGAAACCGTTTTATATAAAAGCTCTTGGGTGCAACAAGTTCATAACATTCACTAACAATCATCGATTGCCGTTAACAACTAGCAGAATAGAACGACTCATAATGTTGACTAAGGTAAGATTTTATTTTCCTTAGATTTTTTTAGAGAAAATTTTTTGCGTGATTTTTCCCCCCACCCATTTTCAGATATCTAGAGCCTTCTGACTAATGACATGGGCTATAAGGCTTTCTAAATGTCTTGCTCACAACAATAAAAGTAATGTTGAATTTTATTGATATACAAAAACTAACAAAAAGTCTGAACCGTGATGGCTCAGGGGATAGAGCGTTCGCCTCCCAATGAGGTGAACCGGGTCCGAATCCCAGCGATGGCTGGTCGATACGACTTCCGCTTCTGGCTAGTACCGACCTCAGTGCTGGCGTGAAATATCCTCCGTGTTAGACGGATAATGTGTTAAAGTCCCTTTGCAGTCAGGCTAACCGTGGGAGGGTTTCGTGGTTTCCGTCTCTGTGTAGCGCAAATGCGGGTTAGTTCCATAAAAAAGTTAAAAGGCACTAAGGCAAAATTCTCTCGATTCTTGATTCAGGAGTTCCCTTGTCTTCTGGATCGTGTTCAAAATTACAAGGCTACGTAATAAATGTCGCACTGGAGCCGTGTTGGCTCAGGGGATAGAGCGGTTTGACCACAGTGCTAATGCAAAATATCATCAGTGGTAGACGGATCATGCGTTAAAGTCCCCTTGCTGTCAGGCTAACCAGAGGAGGTTTTCGTGGCTTTCCTCACCGTGTAACGCAAATGCCGGTTAGTTCCATAAAAAAGCTCTCCCCGAAGGCAAAAATTCTCTCGATACTTGATCAAAGAGTTCCCTTGTCATCTGAATTGGGTTTAAAATTACAGGGCTACGTAGTTGAACATTAGTGGTCGTGAACCCAAAATTGGGTC
Organism: Parasteatoda tepidariorum; assembly: GCF_982258835.1. Classification (NCBI taxonomy): domain Eukaryota; kingdom Metazoa; phylum Arthropoda; class Arachnida; order Araneae; family Theridiidae; genus Parasteatoda; species Parasteatoda tepidariorum. Next base: position 95,969,543 of record NC_141758.1, on the reverse strand, counting down.
GGCTGTTCAACGACAGTTATAAAATGAAAAGGTAAATGAATGATCCTTGCATTTCTGTAGTTACAAAAAACAATTATGATGTTTGAATGCTGGATACTGATTTAAAAATTTAGGATTTTCAAATAAATGAGGTATTAAATATTACGATATTAATGATTATGGATATTAATGATTAAGAAATGAGGTATTAACGATTTTTTTTAAAATTTCATGCAAAGTGTTAACTGTTTTAAGCAAACTCTACTACTCACTGAAAAGAAGGCAATCAGCAAACAGAATTGACCAATGACCAATTTTTTTTTTCTTTCCAAAATAATTATTGTGTGTCCTGTGTTTCCAAAATAATGAAATTTTCACTATTTAATTATCTATATCTTATTGAATAAGATTTATGTTATAAAAAAGCATCTATAAATACATTTAAGCTTTAAAATAGATATAAAAAAGTTAAATAATCATTTACACCCAACTTAAGAGCTTGAAAAGGGTTCTCTGAATTATTATTGTTGGTCTCATTATTTGTTAGTCGGGCACTGCTTACTACGTAATTCCTTGTTGACATTTATTCCATTAGAATTATGTTGATTCGTGGTGGTTCAAAGGATAGAGCGATCGCCTACCAATACGGTGACCTGGGTTCGAATCTTAACGATGGAAGGTCGACACAAATCCCACACCTGGCTTGCACCGACCTCAGTGCTGATGTAAAATATCCTCAGCTGTAGACGAGTCGTGATTTGAATACCATAACCATAATACCATAACCATTTGAATACCATAAGATGGGAATAGGAAGAATGTCCGAACAGCTTAGAAACAAATATTTCTTTTTAGAAAAAAAAAAGGAAGAGCTTGGAAAAAGTTAGTGTACGCTTTGTACAGAAAAAACTATTTTGATCTGTTAAAAATTTGAGGGATTTTCTTAAGAGTTCAAAAAACAGGATATTTTAACAATATTGGTATACGAGCTGCGATAGCTCAGGGGATAGAGCACTCTCCCTCCAATGAGGTGAACCGGGTTTGAATCCCAGCTATGGCTGATTGATATGAATTCCGCATCCGGCTTACATCGACCACAAATGTAAAATACCATCAATGGTAGACGATCATGGGTGAGAGTCCCCTTGCCGTCAGGCTGACCATAAGAAGTGTTCGCGGTTATACTGCTCAAGTAATGCAAATGCGAGTTTGTTCCATCGAAAAGTCCTTAGCGAAGGCAAATTTCTCCCACTGTTTAATCCAGGATTTCCTTTGTCTTCTGGATTGGGTTCAAAATTACAGGGCTACGTAGTTGGTAAGCTTAAAAAATTGGGTCTGGTTTAACAACGACGGTTATGAATATGAACTAGATTACTGTTATAAAATAAAACATTTATAAATACAATTAAGCTTAATAAGTATGAATTAAATACTAAAAATTGAGTGATAATTTCAATTCCTCAGACCAGACAAATCAGGGTGCAGTCTTGAAATTTGATAGCTGTTAGATTAATGCTTAATTTTCTGCACCTCGTCCGACGAGTGCTTCTATAAATGCCTTTTTTGTTTCAAAGTTACTTCAATTTTGAGTGCTTTTTCGCGAAGGTTACGTGTAAGTAAATGTGTGCTATATTTTCATTTCATTAAAAGAGTGCTACATGGTTTTTAAAATGATATTTGCTATCAGAATTAGCGGACGGATTGCCGAGCTTCTGTTGAAGTATACTTAGATGATGAGTTTATTATTGTAAATACATTATAGTAAATACATTATAATAAATCATTAGTATAAACTTATATTACGGAAATATTATATGTATGGTAAATCTGATAGTTATTAAGTATTTTATTTCATTTTATAATCGTCGTTAAACAGCCGACCCAAATTTGGGTTTACGACTACTAAAATCCAACTTAGCCTTGTAATTTTGAACTAAATACAGAAGACAAGGGAAATCCTGGATATAGAATAGGGGGAAATTTACTAATTAGTATTTTCATTACATGGAGAGGAAAACCACGAAAAATTCCCACTTTCAGCTTGACGGTAAGGGGACTCTAACTCATAATCCGTCTACCACCGTCTATCATGATACTCTATCCTCTGAGCCATAGTGGCTCAATACTATGTATAGTAAATATTTTTAGTAAATCTGATTTTTCTTTTTTTCAGATTATCCTCAGTTGTCTTTTGATAGCAGTTACTGCAGCTGATCATCATCATGATCATCATGAGGTGACGATTTTTTTATTAGATTTTTTATAATAAATTCAAGCTCTTATTTAAAATTAAGAACTTCTGAATATGTTTAAGAATTTTAATGTGCCATATTTTAAAATTAATGAACTTCTTCTCCAAATGGAAATATATCGGAAAAGCTGCTAGATAAACTTTTTTACTCTTAATATTATGCATAACGTTTCCATTTATACCTTTGTGTCTATTACGGTGGAATCTCATAAATAGAATTTCGACCCATTTCCAACTAACTAGAGCATTTAAATGTCCAATGGAGCTCTGGTGACATTGTAAATTTCATGTCATAACAAGTTAAGCACAATTCCTCTCCCAAAGGAATTTATTGCCAATCCAAATCCATTTTTGTCTCAGCTAAAGTGATCAAACTAGATTGACAAACTATAATTTATGTTTTTACTTTTTCATCAAATATTATTTCTCGTTAACAGACATTTGGCCCACTCTGACTGACTATCACAGAAAGCATGTAACCTTACGACAATCATGCGTCGGAATTTTTTTTCTATTGTCAAGAAAATGTTTGTACTAAAAACCTTTTTTCAATAAAGCAAAAATATTGCTGTTTCAAACCTCTCATCCTAAAAGGATTAAAAATTATTTTTTAAAAAGTATTGTCACCTAGGTAAAATGGCGTGACGCTTTAGCTGACGTCACACTAACGATAGGATCAAATTGCATCATCCTTTAACATTTCATGACAAGGTGGATTTTAGCTGAGCATGCAAGACCTTGCAAAAAGAAACCTTATAACGACCTAGATTTAAGATTAGTTTCACCTTGAGACTAGCTTCATTAAAGAATTTTTCAAGCTTCTATTTTAGCTGAGCAAACGAGACTTAGCAAAAAGAAACCTTATAACGACCTAGATTTAAGATTAGTTTCACCTTGAGACTAGCTTTATTAAAGGATTTTTTCGTGCTTCTATTTTAGCTGAGCAAAAAGAAACCTTATAATTATCTAGATTTAAGATTATTTTCACCTTGAGACTAGCTTTATTAAAGGATTTTTTCACGCTTCTATTTTAGCTGAGCAAAAAGAAACCTTATAATTATCTAGATTTAAGATTATTTTCACCTTGAGACTAGCTTTATTAAAGGATTTTTTCACGCTTCTATTTTAGCTGAGCAAAAAGAAACCTTATAATTATCTAGATTTAAGATTATTTTCACCTTGAGACTAGCTTTATTAAAGGATTTTTTCACGCTTCTATTTTAGCTGAGCAAAAAGAAACCTTATAATTATCTAGATTTAAGATTATTTTCACCTTGAGACTAGCTTTATTAAAGGATTTTTTCACGCTTCTATTTTAGCTGAGCAAACAAGACTTAGCAAAAAGAAACCTTATAACGATCTAGATTTAAGATTATCTTCAGCTTAAGACTAGCTTTATTAAAGAATTTTTCAAGCTTCTATTTTAGATGAGCAAACGAGACTTAGCAAAAAGAAACCTTTTTAATTACCTAGATTTAAGATTATTTTCACCTTGAGACTAGCTTTATTAAAGGATTTTTTCACGCTTCTATTTTAGCTGAGCAAAAAGAAACCTTATAATTATCTAGATTTAAGATTATTTTCAGCTTGAGACTAGCTTTATTAAAGGATTTTTTCACGCTTCCATTTTAGCTGAGCAAAAAGAAACCTTATAATTATCTAGATTTAAGATTATTTTCACCTTTAGACTAGCTTTATTAAAGGATTTTTTCACGCTCCTATTTTAGCTGAGCAAAAAGAAACCTTATAACTATCTAGATTTAAGATTATTTTCACCTTGAGACTAGCTTTATTAAAGGATTTTTTCACGCTTCTATTTTAGCTGAGCAAAAAGAAACCTTATAACGATCTAGAATAAGATTATCTTCACCTTGAGACTAGCTTTATTAAAGGATTTTTTCGTGCCTCTATTTTAGCTGAGCAAAAAGAAACCTTATAATTATCTACATTTAAGATTATTTTCACCTTGAGACTAGCTTTATTAAAGGATTTTTTCACGCTTCTTTTTTAGCTGAGCAAAAAGAAACCTTATAATTATCTAGATTTAAGATTATTTTCACCTTGAGACTAGCTTTATTAAAGGATTTTTTCACGCTTCTATTTTAGCTGAGCAAAAAGAAACCTTATAATTATCAAGATTTAAGATTATTTTCACCTTGAGACTAGCTTTATTAAAGGATTTTTTCACGCTTCTATTTTAGCTGAGCAAAAAGAAACCTTATAATTATCTAGATTTAAGATTATTTTCACCTTGAGACTAGCTTTATTAAAGGATTTTTTCACGCTTCTATTTTAGCTGAGCAAAAAGAAACCTTATAATTATCTAGATTTAAGATTATTTTCACCTTGAGACTAGCTTTATTAAAGGATTTTTTCACGCTTCTATTTTAGCTGAGCAAACAAGACTTAGCAAAAAGAAACCTTATAACGATCTAGATTTAAGATTATCTTCAGCTTAAGACTAGCTTTATTAAAGAATTTTTCAAGCTTCTATTTTAGCTGAGCAAACGAGACTTAGCAAAAAGAAACCTTTTTAATTACCTAGATTTAAGATTATTTTCACCTTGAGACTAGCTTTATTAAAGGATTTTTTCACGCTTCTATTTTAGCTGAGCAAAAAGAAACCTTATAATTATCTAGATTTAAGATTATTGTCAGCTTGAGACTAGCTTTATTAAAGGATTTTTTCACGCTTCCATTTTAGCTGAGCAAAAAGAAACCTTATAATTATCTAGATTTAAGATTATTTTCACCTTTAGACTAGCTTTATTAAAGGATTTTTTCACGCTCCTATTTTAGCTGAGCAAAAAGAAACCTTATAACTATCTAGATTTAAGATTATTTTCACCTTGAGACTAGCTTTATTAAAGGATTTTTTCACGCTTCTATTTTAGCTGAGCAAAAAGAAACCTTATAACGATCTAGATTAAGATTATCTTCACCTTGAGACTAGCTTTATTAAAGGATTTTTTCGTGCTTCTATTTTAGCTGAGCAAAAAGAAACCTTATAATTATCTACATTTAAGATTATTTTCACCTTGAGACTAGCTTTATTAAAGGATTTTTTCACGCTTCTTTTTTAGCTGAGCAAAAAGAAACCTTATAATTATCTAGATTTAAGATTATTTTCACCTTGAGACTAGCTTTATTAAAGGATTTTTTCACGCTTCTATTTTAGCTGAGCAAACAAGACTTAGCAAAAAGAAACCTTATAACGATCTAGATTTAAGATTATCTTCAGCTTAAGACTAGCTTTATTAAAGAATTTTTCAAGCTTCTATTTTAGCTGAGCAAACGAGACTTAGCAAAAAGAAACCTTTTTAATTACCTAGATTTAAGATTATTTTCACCTTGAGACTAGCTTTATTAAAGGATTTTTTCACGCTTCTATTTTAGCTGAGCAAAAAGAAACCTTATAATTATCTAGATTTAAGATTATTTTCAGCTTGAGACTAGCTTTATTAAAGGATTTTTTCACGCTTCCATTTTAGCTGAGCAAAAAGAAACCTTATAATTATCTAGATTTAAGATTATTTTCACCTTTAGACTAGCTTTATTAAAGGATTTTTTCACGCTCCTATTTTAGCTGAGCAAAAAGAAACCTTATAACTATCTAGATTTAAGATTATTTTCACCTTGAGACTAGCTTTATTAAAGGATTTTTTCACGCTTCTATTTTAGCTGAGCAAAAAGAAACCTTATAACGATCTAGATTAAGATTATCTTCACCTTGAGACTAGCTTTATTAAAGGATTTTTTCGTGCTTCTATTTTAGCTGAGCAAAAAGAAACCTTATAATTATCTACATTTAAGATTATTTTCACCTTGAGACTAGCTTTATTAAAGGATTTTTTCACGCTTCTTTTTTAGCTGAGCAAAAAGAAACCTTATAATTATCTAGATTTAAGATTATTTTCACCTTGAGACTAGCTTTATTAAAGGATTTTTTCACGCTTCTATTTTAGCTGAGCAAAAAGAAACCTTATAATTATCAAGATTTAAGATTATTTTCACCTTGAGACTAGCTTTATTAAAGGATTTTTTCACGCTTCTATTTTAGCTGAGCAAAAAGAAACCTTATAATTATCTAGATTTAAGATTATTTTCACCTTGAGACTAGCTTTATTAAAGGATTTTTTCACGCTTCTATTTTAGCTGAGCAAAAAGAAACCTTATAATTATCTAGATTTAAGATTATTTTCAGCTTGAGACTAGCTTTATTAAAGGATTTTTTCACGCTTCCATTTTAGCTGAGCAAAAAGAAACCTTATAATTATCTAGATTTAAGATTATTTTCACCTTTAGACTAGCTTTATTAAAGGATTTTTTCACGCTCCTATTTTAGCTGAGCAAAAAGAAACCTTATAACTATCTAGATTTAAGATTATTTTCACCTTGAGACTAGCTTTATTAAAGGATTTTTTCACGCTTCTATTTTAGCTGAGCAAAAAGAAACCTTATAACGATCTAGATTAAGATTATCTTCACCTTGAGACTAGCTTTATTAAAGGATTTTTTCGTGCTTCTATTTTAGCTGAGCAAAAAGAAACCTTATAATTATCTACATTTAAGATTATTTTCACCTTGAGACTAGCTTTATTAAAGGATTTTTTCACGCTTCTTTTTTAGCTGAGCAAAAAGAAACCTTATAATTATCTAGATTTAAGATTATTTTCACCTTGAGACTAGCTTTATTGAAGGATTTTTTCACGCTTCTATTTTAGATGAGCAAAAAGAAACCTTATAATTATCAAGATTTAAGATTATTTTCACCTTGAGACTAGCTTTATTAAAGGATTTTTTCACGCTTCTATTTTAGCTGAGCAAAAAGAAACCTTATAATTATCTAGATTTAAGATTATTTTCACCTTGAGACTAGCTTTATTAAAGGATTTTTTCACGCTTCTATTTTACCTGAGCAAAAAGAAACCTTATAATTATCTAGATTTAAGATTATTTTCACCTTGAGACTAGCTTTATTAAAGAATTTTTCAAGCTTCTATTTTAGCTGAGCAAACGAGACTTAGCAAAAAGAAACCTTTTGATTATTTAGATTTAAACCGGCCTGGTGGCCGAGCGGTTAACGTGCCTGACTGCGAAGCCATAGGCTGCGGGTTCGAATCCCGCTCTGGGCATGGATGTTTCTTTCTCTCTTTGTGCTGTCCTCTGTTGTGTGTGTGCATGATGTGTGAATGTGGCCCACCCTATAAACGGGTTTGTGGCAGTGTGGCGTGGGCAATGTTGCTCGCCTCCGTGACTTTGGTTCACAGGTGCCCACTGGGTAACGCCAAATGAGCAACAATTCTGGCATAGTATAGGCAAAAGATTCAAATTCAGTGCCTGCCATTGGAAAAAAAATTATCTAGATTTAAGATTATTTTCACCTTGAGACCAGCTTTATTAAAGGATTTTTTCCCGCTTGAAAACCCTAAGTCAACCTTGTTTTAAGGTTTTTATATAGAAGCGTGCTTTCCAAGGTTTTGGATTAGAGTAGATTGTCACAGATCTCGTTTTAAGGTTGGAAGGTTTACACGTAAACCGCATTGCAAATCTTTTTAGGTTTACATTGAAAAGTTTTTGCTGAGTGAAAATGAATCTTATTTTGCTACCTGGATACAGAACTGACATTTCATTTTGACAAAAACCCGATAGTTGTTTCTTAAATGGTATAAGCAAAACATTTCATCAATCCAACACCCCATGTCCTTCGAATGTGACAAAATAAGTGCGAACAACGATAAGATTACTATTGTCATTCCAGTAAGCTTTAAAAACATATATATCAAAATTGTTTTTTTCTTCTCTCTTTTATTTACTTTTCGGAATGTAAGATTAAGTTTTCTAACTGTTTTGCTTCCTCTGTAAATCAACTATATAAGAACAGTTAATGGGAAAAAAACTCTTATACTATATAGTACACAAAGAGTAAAATCAACATTCGGGAGATTTACCAAATTTACGTGAGCTTCTGTACCCTCCCGTACGTAAGATTTTAAGTAATTGCGCATGTCTCAGATCAGGGAAAATGCGCATGCGTCCATGAAAAAATATCAAACTCTCGTAAGTGAAAATAAGAGATTTTTCAAAAATTCGTAAGTCAAAAGCGCTAACGTAGTGGAATATCATTTTAACTTCGCCAGCTAAGTCAAAACAAGCATTTACAATTAACGTAAGCCATCTTTTTAAAGCTGTAGCACATGATTCAATATGCTTTACTATAAGTAAAAATGCAGATATATGAGCAGAAATATTTTGTAGATTAAAGATCTTGATGAATTCAGGAATAACGAATGCAAATTATTATTAATATTTAAAAAAAATATTGTTGAACTTATATTGATTATTTAGCTTCTTTTAACTAAATTGCATAGTTAAAACAAATATATTTTATAATTTCCAAATAGCGAAGATATAACTGGTTTCTTATGGAATTGGTGCAATAAATATACTTAATATGTAAGAATCTTTGCGTAAGAATACAGAATGCGTAACTTAAGAGAACTGATACTTGACGGGCTGAAGTTACTCGAAATAGAATGGAAAGAACAGTTGCTAATGTAAAGAAAGTCACGTAACGTAACCTAAACAATCAATCAGGATCAAGATACCCACTCTACGTCACTTGCAGGTATCCCATTGCTGGTAGAAATATTTAAAAATATCAAAATGCAAACTAATAAGAGCAGGATTATGCAGTGGAGAATTTATTCGTACCCTAGCAACAATTGGTTCAGTTGGGCTCAAAATTGGCGCGATATGGGTAATATAAGAACATGCATTGAGGGACTAATATTGGAATGTCTAGAGTTTTTAATATTGGTCCTAAAATGGCCTATGTAGGTCCTACATTGGCTTTTATATAGAACCAACATTGGCTAAATAATGGATATAAAATATCTGGTGAATCTGACAATTCTATATCGGGCCAATATCGGAAAAATAATGGCCCTTGCTGAGCCAAGATTCGTGAATATTGGCCGAATGAAGGTCCAAGTTATTATGCTGCTAGTGTTGTTATGATTTGTTTGCATTTTAATATTATTAAGACATTTCTATCAGCATTTAAAACTTCATGGTTCAGTTAAGCTTCACAGTGTATTGATCGGAAGACACGCTTCCTAGTCGATATCCGAAGTCAAGCGTCACTGGCTGCAGTCACTGAGTGAGATCCCCCATTGATCAGCCTGCGAAGGGATCGAGGGTGCGCAGTATTGATCTCAGCCAAAATTAAGTGTTCCACTTCGCTAGTATATCACCGGGTTACTAAAAGCGGAGGTGCCATTTCCTTTGCAGAGGATCAAAAATTGTGATGGCATGTCATACTTCTTGATGACATGTATTAAATCCAGTTTTAAATAGAGTTTTACTCCTTTGTGTTAAATTGAGAGTCGCCTGCATGCAGCTAGTGTGATGTAAATAAAATAATACTACTCTTCTCTAAACTTTAAATTACTTGTGCAGGGTAATTTGCTATGAAAAATTTTCTCCCGCGGTATCCTCTTAAGTTGTTTTTCATTTTCTCTGATGGTTCGAATTGCTATAAAATAAATTGTTCTGTCTCGCCTAGCATCATCATGCTCACCCCTACAAGTTCGGATATGTAGCGAAAGGCAAAGACGGATCCCACCACAGACACGAGGAAGGTGATGGACACGGAGGAGTGAAGGGCAGCTACGGATACGTTGACCATCATGGAATCCACCGAGAAGTCCACTATGTAGCGGATAAGGGAGGATTCAGAGCAGAAGTCAAGACCAATGAACCCGGAACAGCCAATCAGGATCCAGCTCACGTCAAACTTCATTCTCATGCTTCTCACCATCACCATCAAGAACCACATCATCATCATCACCAAGAGCCTCACCATGCTCATCATCATCATCACCAACAACCTCACCATGCTCATCATCATCATCACCAACAACCTCACCAAGCTCATCATCATGAGCACCATGGACATCAATGGAAACATCATGCTTAAATATAAAAAAAACAAAGAAAATAAAAATCTCTTAACCTAGGATATATGCTCATTAAATTATAGTTATTCTTTCCACATAGTATGTAGTTAAAAATGCATTTTAGACGCCTCTAGTTCATCAAATAATTTCCAGACGTTAAAATCAATTGATTAGATTAATTAATTAATTAATAAATTGATTCCTCCAATTAATTAGTAATTTTGAAAAGCAAATATTTACTAATTTCGTAGTAGCACATAAACAAATTAGTTTAGTTGTCTAAATATAATATTTAATATTCATAAATTCTAAAAAAAGAAAAGAAAGCAGAATTTAAGGGAGCTCTTTTGGTGTATCTCTTTTTTCAGTAGAATGTATAATATAGGCAGTGGCAAGATTAAGTACAGTTTGTCTAAAGTAAGAACTTCCCTAGCCATTCGTCTGGAGCCGTGGTGGTGGCTATGGTAACGAGATATAACTATTTCAAGTAGGGGATGTGGGTTCATTGTTTAGGACAGGTTTTGGCTCAGGACGGTGCGAGAACGGCAATATTTCACTTTGGTCCATTGTGTTAGCCCTAGAGTGAAGAGAAACCACCCTCCCTGAAATGCGCTATTCTTGTTTCCATAGCAGCAGACGGCCTCAGAGTTTGTGGCGGGCGGAATTTCTTACCATATACAAACTATATAAGCCCATTTGTTTGGTTTAGAATACATAAATAGTAAAATTTCTCTTATAAATGGTAAAATTTCGCGTAAATTTAATAAAAAAATCACAATAATAAAACTTGCAAGAATATTAAGCCTGTTCACATATCGCCTCGTACGCATAACGTAAGCGGAGTGATACACCGGAAGTTCTTCCGGTTTTAGGAAGTTTGTTATTGTTTACATTCAGTTAACCATCCATAAGAAACATCTGTAGTATGAAAATAAAAAATATTTTTAAAAAATAAAATGATAAATATTCCGCGACGATATATATCGGGTGCTTTTAAATTAAAAAGGAAAATTAATATAGCAGTATAATTGGGTTTTGTGGTGTTACTTGTGTCAAATTATGATGGTTAAAATAAGCGATTTATTTTTCGTTTACTATTAAGTACTGTTAGCTTATTCTAGGTGTGGATCATTACTGATGAATAAAATAATAATCAAGAAAGCTTTTTGTTGTGTTCAAAAATATGTTGTGTTTGAAATATTAGCTTACATATTCTTCATCTTTAAATAAATGGTTGCTTATCGGTTATGGATGGTTGACTGAATGTAAACAATAACAAGCTACCTGAAACCGGAAGGACTTCCGGTGTATCACTCCGCTTACATTATGCTTACGAGGTGGTATGTGAACAGGCTTAATATTCTAGGAGCTTTATTATTATAATTTTTTATCATATTTGCGCTTAATTTTACTTTTCATAAGAGTTATGAGCAATATGTAAATTCCAACACGCCAAGCGCCTAAAAAAAATTAGGAAAATTAATATCACAGCGTAAAATTTTTTTTAAATATTTTTTTTACATATATATATATATATATATATATATATATATATATATATATATATATATATATATATATATATATATATAACCGTCGTTGAACATCCGACCCAATTTTTTGGGTTTGTGACTACTAATGTTCACCTCCGTAGCCTTGTAATTTTGAATCCAATCCAGAAGACAAGGGAACTTCTAAATCGAGTATTGGGAGAAATATTTGCCTTCGTGGAGGACTTTCTGATGGAGCTAACCCGTATTTGCGTTACATGGAGAGGAAGACCACGAGAACCTCCCACGGTTAGCCTGACGGCAAGGGGACTTTAACCCATGATCCGTCTACAACTGAGGATATTTCACGTCAGCACTGTGGTTAGTGCAAGCCGGATGCGGAATTCGTATCAACTGGGATTCGAACCCGGTTCGCCTCATTGGAAGGCGAATGCTCTATCCCCTGAGCCATCGCAGCTCAGGTGTAAGGTTTGTCATGTTTAGAGGGCTATCCCATATTTGGCTATATTTGTGTAAATTATCGCCGTTTGTAATTTTTGGAGTAACATCATATCAAGCCTGTTGAGTCTTTCGAATTTATTAGTTGTTTACTTCGTTGATAGTTAGATTAAAAGAACGCGTTATATTGTAAAGATTATAAGTATCATAATATTGGATGGTGCGTTTTTTCAAGCTTAGGCTTTAAAAATCGGTTGGAAGTAATTTCCCGGAAGTCTTACTGCGAATTTTAACCCCAAGCACCGCATAACTTTACACTGTCAATTATCCATAGGGACCATTAAAACCAAGTTAGCCAACGAGTATCAATAAAGTCCGATTCTGGTTTAAGCATGTAGTGTATCTACCACTACAAAAATTCCCCAGTATATAAGACAATACCCTAGTATATAAGACATGTTAACTCGATTCTATGTTGGGGTTACCTTTTCATAGATGATGGTTGACATGGTCGAATTCTACTTACCAACCACGACCGTGAACTTAATACAGCTCTCACATTCAGCAAAAAGTACGGTGGTCGTAATATAGTTCTCCTGGCTTCTCACATAAAACAGCAATGAATCAACTAGTGGTATCCGCTCATCGAATTCTACCACAAATTAAATTCTGGTTGGGGAGTACTGTACTGTATCTACCACTATATAAAATTCGAATTCCAATTCCCTAGTATATAAGATATGTTAACTCGATTCTATGTTGGGGTACCTTTTCATAGATGAAGGCTGACATGGTCGAATTCTACTCACCAACCACGACCGTGAACTTAATACAGCTCTCACATTCAGCAAAAAGTACGGTGGTCGTAATATAGTTCTCCTGGCTTCTCACATAAAACAGCAATGAATCAACTAGTGGTATCCGCTCATCGAATTCTACCACAAATTAAATTCTGGTTGGGGAGTACTGTACTGTATCTACCACTATATAAAATTCGAATTCCAATTCCCTAGTATATAAGATATGTTAACTCGATTCTATGTTGGGGTACCTTTTCATAGATGAAGGTTGACATGGTCGAATTCTACTCAACAACCACGACAGTGAACTTAATACAGCTCTCACATTCAGCAAAAAGTACGGTGGTCGTAATATAGTTCTCCTGGCTTCTCACATAAAACAGCAATGAATCAACTAGTGGTATCCGCTCATCGAATTCTACCACAAATTAAATTCTGGTTGGGGAGTACTGTACTGTATCTACCACTATATAAAATTCGAATTCCAATTCCCTAGTATATAAGATATGTTAACTCGATTCTATGTTGGGGTACCTTTTCATAGATGAAGGTTGACATGGTCGAATTCTACTCAACAACCACGACAGTGAACTTAATACAGCTCTCACATTCAGCAAAAAGTACGGTGGTCGTAATATAGTTCTCCTGGCTTCTCACATAAAACAGCAATGAATCAACTAGTGGTATCCGCTCATCGAATTCTACCACAAATTAAATTCTGGTTGGGGAGTACTGTACTGTATCTACCACTATATAAAATTCGAATTCCAATTCCCTAGTATATAAGATATGTTAACTCGATTCTATGTTGGGGTACCTTTTCATAGATGAAGGTTGACATGGTCGAATTCTACTCAACAACCACGACAGTGAACTTAATACAGCTCTCACATTCAGCAAAAAGTACGGTGGTCGTAATATAGTTCTCCTGGCTTCTCACATAAAACAGCAATGAATCAACTAGTGGTATCCGCTCATCGAATTCTACCACAAATTAAATTCTGGTTGGGGAGTACTGTAGTGTATCTACCACTATATAAAATTCGAATTCCAATTCCCTAGTATATAAGATATGTTAACTCGATTCTATGTTGGGGTACCTTTTCATAGATGAAGGTTGACATGGTCGAATTCTACTCAACAACCACGACAGTGAACTTAATACAGCTCTCACATTCAGCAAAAAGTACGGTGGTCGTAATATAGTTCTCCTGGCTTCTCACATAAAACAGCAATGAATCAACTAGTGGTATCCGCTCATCGAATTCTACCACAAATTAAATTCTGGTTGGGGAGTACTGTACTGTATCTACCACTATATAAAATTCGAATTCCAATTCCCTAGTATATAAGATATGTTAACTCGATTCTATGTTGGGGTACCTTTTCATAGATGAAGGTTGACATGGTCGAATTCTACTCAACAACCACGACAGTGAACTTAATACAGCTCTCACATTCAGCAAAAAGTACGGTGGTCGTAATATAGTTCTCCTGGCTTCTCACATAAAACAGCAATGAATCAACTAGTGGTATCCGCTCATCGAATTCTACCACAAATTAAATTCTGGTTGGGGAGTACTGTACTGTATCTACCACTATATAAAATTCGAATTCCAATTCCCTAGTATATAAGATATGTTAACTCGATTCTATGTTGGGGTACCTTTTCATAGATGAAGGTTGACATGGTCGAATTCTACTCAACAACCACGACAGTGAACTTAATACAGCTCTCACATTCAGCAAAAAGTACGGTGGTCGTAATATAGTTCTCCTGGCTTCTCACATAAAACAGCAATGAATCAACTAGTGGTATCCGCTCATCGAATTCTACCACAAATTAAATTCTGGTTGGGGAGTACTGTACTGTATCTACCACTATATAAAATTCGAATTCCAATTCCCTAGTATATAAGATATGTTAACTCGATTCTATGTTGGGGTACCTTTTCATAGATGAAGGTTGACATGGTCGAATTCTACTCAACAACCACGACAGTGAACTTAATACAGCTCTCACATTCAGCAAAAAGTACGGTGGTCGTAATATAGTTCTCCTGGCTTCTCACATAAAACAGCAATGAATCAACTAGTGGTATCCGCTCATCGAATTCTACCACAAATTAAATTCTGGTTGGGGAGTACTGTACTGTATCTACCACTATATAAAATTCCAATTCCAATTCCCTAGTATATAAGATATGTTAACTCGATTCTATGTTGGGGTACCTTTTCATAGATGAAGGTTGACATGGTCGAATTCTACTCAACAACCACGACAGTGAACTTAATACAGCTCTCACATTCAGCAAAAAGTACGGTGGTCGTAATATAGTTCTCCTGGCTTCTCACATAAAACAGCAATGAATCAACTAGTGGTATCCGCTCATCGAATTCTACCACAAATTAAATTCTGGTTGGGGAGTACTGTAGTGTATCTACCACTATATAAAATTCGAATTCCAATTCCCTAGTATATAAGATATGTTAACTCGATTCTATGTTGGGGTACCTTTTCATAGATGAAGGTTGACATGGTCGAATTCTACTCAACAACCACGACAGTGAACTTAATACAGCTCTCACATTCAGCAAAAAGTACGGTGGTCATAATATAGTTCTCCTGGCTTCTCACATAAAACAGCAATGAATCAACTAGTGGTATCCGCTCATCGAATTCTACCACAAATTAAATTCTGGTTGGGGAGTACTGTACTGTATCTACCACTATATAAAATTCGAATTCCAATTCCCAAGTATATAAGATATGTTAACTCGATTCTATGTTGGGGTACCTTTTCATAGATGAAGGTTGACATGGTCGAATTCTACTCAACAACCACGACAGTGAACTTAATACAGCTCTCACATTCAGCAAAAAGTACGGTGGTCGTAATATAGTTCTCCTGGCTTCTCACATAAAACAGCAATGAATCAACTAGTGGTATCCGCTCATCGAATTCTACCACAAATTAAATTCTGGTTGGGGAGTACTGTAGTGTATCTACCACTATATAAAATTCGAATTCCAATTCCCTAGTATATAAGATATGTTAACTCGATTCTATGTTGGGGTACCTTTTCATAGATGAAGGTTGACATGGTCGAATTCTACTCAACAACCACGACAGTGAACTTAATACAGCTCTCACATTCAGCAAAAAGTACGGTGGTCGTAATATAGTTCTCCTGGCTTCTCACATAAAACAGCAATGAATCAACTAGTGGTATCCGCTCATCGAATTCTACCACAAATTAAATTCTGGTTGGGGAGTACTGTACTGTATCTACCACTATATAAAATTCGAATTCCAATTCCCTAGTATATAAGATATGTTAACTCGATTCTATGTTGGGGTACCTTTTCATAGATGAAGGTTGACATGGTCGAATTCTACTCAACAACCACGACAGTGAACTTAATACAGCTCTCACATTCAGCAAAAAGTACGGTGGTCGTAATATAGTTCTCCTGGCTTCTCACATAAAACAGCAATGAATCAACTAGTGGTATCCGCTCATCGAATTCTACCACAAATTAAATTCTGGTTGGGGAGTACTGTACTGTATCTACCACTATATAAAATTCGAATTCCAATTCCCTAGTATATAAGATATGTTAACTCGATTCTATGTTGGGGTACCTTTTCATAGATGAAGGTTGACATGGTCGAATTCTACTCAACAACCACGACAGTGAACTTAATACAGCTCTCACATTCAGCAAAAAGTACGGTGGTCGTAATATAGTTCTCCTGGCTTCTCACATAAAACAGCAATGAATCAACTAGTGGTATCCGCTCATCGAATTCTACCACAAATTAAATTCTGGTTGGGGAGTACTGTACTGTATCTACCACTATATAAAATTCGAATTCCAATTCCCTAGTATATAAGATATGTTAACTCGATTCTATGTTGGGGTACCTTTTCATAGATGAAGGTTGACATGGTCGAATTCTACTCAACAACCACGACAGTGAACTTAATACAGCTCTCACATTCAGCAAAAAGTACGGTGGTCGTAATATAGTTCTCCTGGCTTCTCACATAAAACAGCAATGAATCAACTAGTGGTATCCGCTCATCGAATTCTACCACAAATTAAATTCTGGTTGGGGAGTACTGTACTGTATCTACCACTATATAAAATTCGAATTCCAATTCCCTAGTATATAAGATATGTTAACTCGATTCTATGTTGGGGTACCTTTTCATAGATGAAGGTTGACATGGTCGAATTCTACTCAACAACCACGACAGTGAACTTAATACAGCTCTCACATTCAGCAAAAAGTACGGTGGTCGTAATATAGTTCTCCTGGCTTCTCACATAAAACAGCAATGAATCAACTAGTGGTATCCGCTCATCGAATTCTACCACAAATTAAATTCTGGTTGGGGAGTACTGTACTGTATCTACCACTATATAAAATTCGAATTCCAATTCCCTAGTATATAAGATATGTTAACTCGATTCTATGTTGGGGTACCTTTTCATAGATGAAGGTTGACATGGTCGAATTCTACTCAACAACCACGACAGTGAACTTAATACAGCTCTCACATTCAGCAAAAAGTACGGTGGTCGTAATATAGTTCTCCTGGCTTCTCACATAAAACAGCAATGAATCAACTAGTGGTATCCGCTCATCGAATTCTACCACAAATTAAATTCTGGTTGGGGAGTACTGTACTGTATCTACCACTATATAAAATTCGAATTCCAATTCCCTATTATATAAGATATGTTAACTCGATTCTATGTTGGGGTACCTTTTCATAGATGAAGGTTGACATGGTCGAATTCTACTCAACAACCACGACAGTGAACTTAATACAGCTCTCACATTCAGCAAAAAGTACGGTGGTCGTAATATAGTTCTCCTGGCTTCTCACATAAAACAGCAATGAATCAACTAGTGGTATCCGCTCATCGAATTCTACCACAAATTAAATTCTGGTTGGGGAGTACTGTACTGTATCTACCACTATATAAAATTCGAATTCCAATTCCCTAGTATATAAGATATGTTAACTCGATTCTATGTTGGGGTACCTTTTCATAGATGAAGGTTGACATGGTCGAATTCTACTGAACAACCACGACAGTGAACTTAATACAGCTCTCACATTCAGCAAAAAGTACGGTGGTCGTAATATAGTTCTCCTGGCTTCTCACATAAAACAGCAATGAATCAACTAGTGGTATCCGCTCATCGAATTCTACCACAAATTAAATTCTGGTTGGGGAGTACTGTACTGTATCTACCACTATATAAAATTCGAATTCCAATTCCCTAGTATATAAGATATGTTAACTCGATTCTATGTTGGGGTACCTTTTCATAGATGAAGGTTGACATGGTCGAATTCTACTCAACAACCACGACAGTGAACTTAATACAGCTCTCACATTCAGCAAAAAGTACGGTGGTCGTAATATAGTTCTCCTGGCTTCTCACATAAAACAGCAATGAATCAACTAGTGGTATCCGCTCATCGAATTCTACCACAAATTAAATTCTGGTTGGGGAGTACTGTACTGTATCTACCACTATATAAAATTCGAATTCCAATTCCCTAGTATATAAGATATGTTAACTCGATTCTATGTTGGGGTACCTTTTCATAGATGAAGGTTGACATGGTCGAATTCTACTCAACAACCACGACAGTGAACTTAATACAGCTCTCACATTCAGCAAAAAGTACGGTGGTCGTAATATAGTTCTCCTGGCTTCTCACATAAAACAGCAATGAATCAACTAGTGGTATCCGCTCATCGAATTCTACCACAAATTAAATTCTGGTTGGGGAGTACTGTACTGTATCTACCACTATATAAAATTCGAATTCCAATTCCCTAGTATATAAGATATGTTAACTCGATTCTATGTTGGGGTACCTTTTCATAGATGAAGGTTGACATGGTCGAATTCTACTCAACAACCACGACAGTGAACTTAATACAGCTCTCACATTCAGCAAAAAGTACGGTGGTCGTAATATAGTTCTCCTGGCTTCTCACATAAAACAGCAATGAATCAACTAGTGGTATCCGCTCATCGAATTCTACCACAAATTAAATTCTGGTTGGGGAGTACTGTACTGTATCTACCACTATATAAAATTCGAATTCCAATTCCCTAGTATATAAGATATGTTAACTCGATTCTATGTTGGGGTACCTTTTCATAGATGAAGGTTGACATGGTCGAATTCTACTCAACAACCACGACAGTGAACTTAATACAGCTCTCACATTCAGCAAAAAGTACGGTGGTCGTAATATAGTTCTCCTGGCTTCTCACATAAAACAGCAATGAATCAACTAGTGGTATCCGCTCATCGAATTCTACCACAAATTAAATTCTGATTGGGGAGTACTGTACTGTATCTACCACTATATAAAATTCGAATTCCAATTCCCTAGTATATAAGATATGTTAACTCGATTCTATGTTGGGGTACCTTTTCATAGATGAAGGTTGACATGGTCGAATTCTACTCAACAACCACGACAGTGAACTTAATACAGCTCTCACATTCAGCAAAAAGTACGGTGGTCGTAATATAGTTCTCCTGGCTTCTCACATAAAACAGCAATGAATCAACTAGTGGTATCCGCTCATCGAATTCTACCACAAATTAAATTCTGGTTGGGGAGTACTGTAGTGTATCTACCACTATATAAAATTCGAATTCCAATTCCCTAGTATATAAGATATGTTAACTCGATTCTATGTTGGGGTACCTTTTCATAGATGAAGGTTGACATGGTCGAATTCTACTCACCAACATGCAAAAGTATGAAAAAATAAATTTTGAAGTTTATGCTTACATATTTGGAAGTCAAAAAAGATTATGCTCATTAAAAATACTAATTACTTTTCAAATCCAAATAACGATTAATATATTAGGAAAAAGCTTTTACAATAATTATATGTTCCAACAACAAAACATTCTTTGTTTGGGTCTTTTAAGTTGAAAAACTAAGATGAATGATCACAGGTCGTGTAAAATCTCTTAGTACAAACAAAAAACTCCCTAGTAGTTCAATTCGATGAGTTAAAAATTCAGATAAATAATTAATAACATTTATTAACATGAGATAAATTATTAATATTGGATAATCAATAACAATTACTAGTAATAAAGTTAGAATTATATTTCCATAGCATATTTTAAGGGTCCGTCAGTTTTCTTTCAATAGTTAAACTTCTAAATATGAAAAAAATTTTGATCACCTAGTTATACATACTACCTCAATATTAAGTTAAAAGATTTAAAAACAAAGATTTTAGATTACCTTTAGACATTGTACAATATATAAGTTTAATGATTATTTCCGAAGTGTTCTAAGATATAGTAACTATTAAAAACAACATAAAGTGTAAACATATCGAGATCAAAACACTAAATAAGAATTGTTTACAGAGATAAGAATACATCTACACAAATAATTTTTGTTGTTACAAAATAAGTTATCCATATCTTTTATTTTGATTACAGGATATTTAAATATCAAATATATTAATACGTAATCTTTATATTACTGCTGTTTCATTAAAGGACTGATATCTCAGCAAATTCTTTAATTTTGTTACACTAATTACGTATCAACAAGTGGATTTTTAGCATCCACGTTATTTCATAACACAAAAACACGTGAATTTCGCAGATGCTAGGTTCTGAATATTGACCTCAACAGATCGCTTAGAGAATGGTCGTTCGTTATTTTCATGCTATTTGTGCTAAAAGCAAATCAACACAACTCATTCAGTTTATTCAGTTGTTTTCAAACTTAATGTAAATACTGCGTGCGCGTTTTCGCTTTTACGCATATATAAAAGTACAATGATGAAATCAAAGCAGCGTCACAAGGATCATGAAGCTTTTTAATTATTCAAAATGATAAAACGGGAATTAACGCAGATAACAGTTTAATTATCACTATTGATAACTGAATTATCATCGTATTCCATGTTGATTTTTTTTTCATTCCTTTAAAAGTAAAAATGAGAAGATCATCTCACAAAGTAATGAATAGCTTCGCATAATAAAGTTAGAAAAATTAACATAAAAATATAGACTCCTTAATAACTTATTTAAAAACTTCCTAGATCAATTATTTTCAATTTAATATGTCATGTCATGTTAGTTTTATGAACATAGGGATTGTTATTATTTTTTCTAGCGGAACATCACTTTCGCATTTAGGTAAGCAAGACCAACATTTTTATTTTTTTTTTATATTTTCCTTTCTTTAATTTATATTTTAATCAAAGGTACGAATAAAAATGCAAGCGATTGATTTTTTATCGCAATTTCTCGATGTGTCATTCATTATTTAAAAAAAAAATTCGCCTTTTCCATTTTTAAAATAAAATTTTGACAACCTATTCCGATTTCATTTCAAATTTTGTATTTTTGCCATATAAAATTACGCTTTATAAAATGAGGTAGATATTTGTGCACATCAAAGATTCTAAATTATTTTGATCATTATTAAATAAAATAATAGAAAAGTAATAAGTATTAAGATAATAAGTATTAAGAATTTTTTTTTCCATGCATTATCCATTCCATCTTCGGACTAACTAATTTTATAATTGCGTGAAAAAATTTGATTTAATTTGCATTAAAAGTTCTGGAACTACAACATTTTCATTTTTTTTAAAATAAAATTTCGGTACCCCATTCCGATTTCGTTCAAATTTTGGTATTTTGCCATATTAAATAACATTTTATAAAATGAGGTGATTAATATTAAAAATATTTATAAATAATACTAAGCGAAATTGTATAGATTTATGCAAGATTTTAAATTATTTTTATAAATATTTTTTTTCTAATATGAATATGACCACCCCTTTTAATTCATAAATAAAAATTTAGTTTATAAGCTGAATTTGCAATTTCGAGACCAACGGCATGACTATGTCAATGTGAACAGCATCACGCACCGACCACCTTTATTTCCTAGACCAGCTGGTTCGTATCGATTTAAAGCTGGGTGATCATCACTGCAATTTTATAAGCACAGGGGCTGGGGATATTTTTTTAAACTTTTTATTTATGGTGGGAAATATTTTTTTCTCAGCTCTCTTTATTTCCTTTTTAATTAAAAAGTATTTATAATTAGTTATTTAATATAAAAGTAGCACATTTTTTAAAAATTTTGTGAGTTCAGAGGATTCTGCGAAAATAATATTGGGAGCTTCATTTTGAATTAATTTTTAATTGGAATATACTTTTTATAACTTTTTTTTAAAACAATATTTCCACATAAATCATAGTTTATCATAAAACTGGAAGAAAAGAAAAGTAATACGTCATGCTAGTTTTTTCTTTTGAAAATGGCGTTTTTCGGAACATTATGAAAGGAATATTGTGCATTGCATTAAAAAATAATTGAAAAGAATTGTTTTTTTAATATGCATATATATATACAGTGAAACCATCAAGTTGACCACCCTTGGTAAGTTGGACACCTGCATAAATTGACCTCAATTATCAAGAACGGAATTTTTCCTATATAATATAAAGAAGTAAAACCTTTGTAACTTGACCACCTGTCTATCTTGTATGTTGACCACTGAAATAAGTCAATTTTGTCTAGGAGTATTATGAAATTCTATTCTAAAACCCTCATAACTTGACCGAAAAAAAAAATTCAGAAAATTTTGTGTCATTTTGCAATGATTGTTAAAATTTCACTTGTTTGGAGAAATAGTGTAAAAAGCTGATCTAAACCCTTTTGAGAGTTGACCATCTGGGGAAACTGTAGGGGGTCAGCTTTTGACCATTTCTTTCATTAAATGCTGGTGTAAAGTCTAAACAGCAATGAGAGAATATTTTTGTAACAAATAGGTTTGTAAGTGTAGTAATAACGGAATA
This sequence comes from Parasteatoda tepidariorum, assembly GCF_982258835.1. NCBI lineage: Eukaryota > Metazoa > Arthropoda > Arachnida > Araneae > Theridiidae > Parasteatoda > Parasteatoda tepidariorum. The sequence goes on along the minus strand of NC_141758.1, from coordinate 95,946,697 downwards.
AATTTTAAAGTGTTCAAATAATTTTGTTTTGTTTAAGTTTTCAAATTACATGTTTTCGTGTTCTGATATTTGAAGAAATTATTTTTATTAAACACTTCACATGCATAACTAACGAAATAATTTTTAAAAAAAAGTTAGTTAAACATTAGAATTATATGTAACAAACTGAAGTTCATTCAGGTTTAAACACATTTCTTAAGATATTCATTTGGCTATTTGCTAAATAAAATTTTTAAGTCAAGTAAAAATTTTTTTTAAATATATAGCAACATGATATAGGTAACGAAACAATGACCCACCCCCTCTATAAGTTGCCCACTAAAACAATGCACCACAAGTGGTCAACTTACACAAGTTTTAATGCATATATATATATATATATATATATATATATATATATATATATATATATATATATATATATATATATATATATTGCATTTTTGTCGTATTCTGAAAAAAAGGGATTTATTTGAATATCAAAGGATTGTCCCACCCCCAGACTTCTGCTACATAGAAAATGGAACCTTTTTGGAAATCCTGAAATGCAGAACTATGAACAATTCATTACGTAGTAGTAATTGAAATACTGGACTTTAATAGAACAAAAATAAGAAATTTTACACAATCAACTGTTTTTTCTTTCTTTTATTGACATACAGTGGAATTTATAAATAATAAAAAATAAAACAGCCTTTATTCTAGTTTATAATTACCCTTGGGGGTGAATGTTTTTCGGGGTTATTTTCATTTTTGTGTCGACGAGAGAAAAATGGCGGAAATGGCAGTGAAAGTAAATCAATTAGATGTTTACTGATCCGTAAATATGTTGATTAGTATAAGCATGTTGACACTGTTTAACATAATTTTAGAAAACGTTTTATATAAAAGCTCTTGGGTGCAACAAGTTCACAACATTCACTAACAATCAGCGATTACCGTTAACAACTAGCAGAATAGAGTGACTCATAATGTTGACTAAGGTAAGATTTTATTTTCCTTAGATTTCTTTAGAGAAAATTTTTCTGCGTGATTTTTCCCCCCACCCATTTTCAGATATCTAGAGCCTTCTGACTAATGACATGGGCTATAAGGCTTTCTAAATGTCTTGCTCACAACAATAAAAGTAATGTTGAATTTTATTAATATACAAAAACTAACAAAAAGTCTGAACCGTGATGGCTCAGGGGATAGAGCGTTCGCCTCCCAATGAGGTGAACCGGGTCCGAATCCCAGCGATGGGTGGTCGATACGACTTCCGCATCTGGTTAGTACCGACCTCAGTGCTGGCGTGAAATATCCTCCGTGTTAGACGGATAATGTGTTAAAGTCCCTTTGCAGTCAGGCTAACCGTGGGAGGGTTTCGTGGTTTCCGTCTCTGTGTAGCGCAAATGCGGGTTAGTTCCATAAAAAAGTTAAAAGGCACTAAGGCAAAATTCTCTCGATTATTGATTCAGGAGTTCCCTTGTCTTCTGCATCGTGTTCAAAATTACAAGGCTACGTAATAAATGTCGCACTGGAGCGTGTTGGTTCAGGGGATAGAGCAGTTTGACCACAGTGCTAATGCAAAATATCATCAGTGGTAGACGGATCATGCGTTAAAGTCCCCTTGCCGTCAGGCTAACCAGAGGAGGTTTTCGTGGCTTTCCTCACCGTGTAACGCAAATGCCGGTTAGTTCCATAAAAAAGCTCTCCCCGAAGGCAAAAATTCTCTCGATACTTGATTCAAGAGTTCCCTTGTCATCTGGATTGGGTTTAAAATTACAAGGCTACGGAATTGAACATTAGTGGTCGTAAACCCAAAATTGGGTTGGCTGTTCAACGACAGTTATAAAATGAAAAGGTAAATGAATGATCCTTGCATTTCTGTAGTTACAAAAAAGAATTATGATGTTTGAATGCTGGATACTGATTTAAAAATTTAGGATTTTCAAATAAATGAGGTATTAAATATTAATGATTATGGATATTTATGATTAAGAAATGAGGTATTAACGATTTTTTTTTAAATTTCATGCAAAGTGTTAACTGTTTTAAGCAAACTCTACTACTCACTGAAAAGAAGGCAATCAGCAAACAGAATTGACCAATGACCAATTTTTTTTTTCTTTCTAAAATAATTATTGTGTGTCCGGTGTTTCCAAAATAATGAAATTTTCACTATTTAATTATCTATATCTTATTGAATAAGATTTATGTTATAAAAAAGCCTCTATAAATACATTTAAGCTTTAAAATAGATATAAAAAAGTTAAATAATCATTTACATCCAACTTAAAAGCTTGAAAAGGGTTCTCTGAATTATTATTGTTGGTCTCATTATTTGTTAGTCGGGCACTGCTTACTACGTAATTCCTTGTTGACATTTATTCCATTAGAATTATGTTGATTCGTGGTGGTTCAAAGGATAGAGCGATCGCCTACCAATACGGTGACCTGGGTTCGAATCTTAACGATGGAAGGTCGACACGAATCCCACACCTGGCTTGCACCGACCACAGTGCTGACGTAAAATATCCTCAGTGGTAGACGAGTCGTGATTTGAATACCATAACTGATTAAGATGGGAATAGGAAGAATGTCCGAACAGCTTTAAAACATCTTAGAAACAAATATTTCTTTTTAGAAAAAAAAAAAAAGAAAGAGCTTGGAAAAAGTTAGTGTACGCTTTGTACAGAAAAAACTATTTTGATCTGTTAGAAAAATTTGAGGGATTTTCTTAAGAGTTCAAAAAACAGGATATTTTAACAATATTGGTATACGAGCTGCGATAGCTCAGGGGATAGAGCACTCGCCCTCCTATGAGGTGAACCGGGTTTGAATCCCAGCTATGGCTGATTGATATGAATTCCGCATCCGGCTTACATCGACCACAAATGTAAAATACCATCAATGGTAGACGATCATGGGTGAGAGTCCCCTTGCCGTCAGGCTGACCATAAGAAGTGTTCGCGGTTATACTGCTCAAGTTATGCAAATGCGAGTTTGTTCCATCGAAAAGTCCTTAGCAAAGGCAAATTTCTCCCACTGTTTAATCCAGGATTTCCTTTGTCTTCTGGATTGGGTTCAAAATTACAGGGCTACGTAGTTGGTAAGCTTATAAAATTGGGTCTGGTTTAACAACGACGGTTATGAATATGAACTAGATTACTGTTATAAAATAAAACATTTATAAATACAATTAAGCTTAATAAGTATGAATTAAATACTAAAAATTGAGTGATAATTTCAATTCCTCAGACCAGACAAATCAGGATACGGTTTTGGAATTTGATAGCTGTGTGTGTAGATTAATGCTTAATTTGTGTAGATTAATGCTTAATTTTCGGCCCCTCGTCCGACGAGTGTTTCTATAAATGTCTTTTTTGTTTCAAAGTTACTTCAATTTTGAGTGCTTTTTCGCGAAGGTTTCGTGTAAGTAAATGTGTGCTATATTTTCATTTCATTAAAAGAGTGCTAAATGGTTTTTAAAAGGATATTTGCTATCAGAATCAGCGGACGGATTGCCGAGCTTCTGTTAAAGTATACTTAAATGCTGAGTTTATTATAGTAAATACATTATAGTAAATATCTATCTTCTATATTATATAAAACGCTAAAACGTACGTATGTATGTATGTATCAATAAAACCGATGATATTTCTTTTCTCGCGCTGGCAACAGTTTTCATTTTTAATTGATTGGATTCGGCGCGCAAGAGCACCCATCATATGGCTAATCCATGTTATATAAAACGCTAATACGTTTTAATTGATAGGCTTCGGCGCGCAAGAGCACGTAGTGAGCAAAATTAAGCTTCGGAGAAATTTTAATTGTTAACAATGACTTAAACAGAAAGTTTTATTTTAACTGATAAATACTATATTATAATTTTAACTTTTTCTATGACTATACTCATTTTCTTACTCTTTGTTTTTTATACATTTTATATTTTTGTGATAAAATAAAGAACTTATAGTTGTTCTGCTTCTGAACACTGATGAAAACGCAAAATGATGGGCTTCATCAACAATCAAAAATATATAAATTTATTTTACAAATTCCATATTAGGGTGGCGCCCTTCAGAGAATTAAAAATACAAAATTATCTTTAGCGAAGCCGATGCTTTACATCCGGCGTTCAGTGGCAGACTACTATTTCATATTGTTTTACTACACATGACTTTAGCCCTTTTGTAGGAAAGACTTTAAAACAAAACTTACAACAGTTACTTTTCTCAACAACTGAAATTTAGAATAGTGTGATTAAGAAAAATATGTGAACTGTTTGCAATTTCAAATTAATATTGAAATGTACAGGTTTAGAATTTTCTACAGTGAAAAGTTTTCGGAACTTCAGTGTTCAAAAAAGTATACAAAAGCTAGACGTTAAGAACGTATCCAATGAGCGAGTAAAGCGAGCATCGGATTGCGAAGCCATCCGAAATGAACTGCGAAAGCAGTTCCGGGGTTGGCGAGCACCAGCGAGCAGGGGGCGAATCCTCCTAGTATTATAATAAATCATTAGTATAAACTTATATTACAGAAATATTATATAGTAAATCTGATAGCATATTACGCATTTTATTTCATTTTATAACCGTCGTTGAATATCAGTCCCAAATTTGGGTTTACGACTACTAAAATCCAACTCCGTAACATTGTAATTTTGAATCCAATCCAGAAGACAAGGCAACTCCTGGATATAGAATAGGGAGAAATTTAGTAATTAGTATAGGGAGCTTACCCGCATTTGCAATACATGGAGAGGAAAACCACGAAAAATTCCCACGTTCAGCTTGACGGTAAGGGGACTCTAACTCATAATCCGTCTACCACCGTATATCTTGATGCTCTATCTTCTGAGCCATCGCGGCTCAATATTAAGTTTAGTAAATATTTTTAGTAAATCTGATTCTTCTTTTTTTCAGATCATCCTCAGTTGTCTTTTGATAGCAGTTACTGCAGCTGATCATCATCATGATCATCATGAGGTGACGATTTTTTTTTATTAGATTTGTTGTAGCAAATTCAAGCTCTTATTTAAAATTACAAACTTCTGAATATATTGAAGAATTTTAATGCGTCATATTTTAAAATTGATAAACTTCTTCTCCAAACGGAAATATATCGGAAAAGCTGCTAGATAAACTTTTTTACACTTAATATTATGCATAACGTTTCCATTTATACCTTTGTGTCTATTACGGTGGAATCTCATAAATAGAATTTCGACCCATTTCCAACTAACTAGAGCATTTAAATGTCCACTGGAGCTCTGGTGACGTTGTAAATTTCATGTTATAACAAGTTAAGCACAATTCCTCTCCCAAAGGAATTTATTGTCAATCCAAATCCATTTTTGTCTCAGCTAAAGTGATCAAACTAGATTGACAAACTATAATTTATGTTTTTACTTTTTCATCAAATATTATTTCTCGTCAACAGAAATTTGGCCCGCTCTGACTGACTATCCCAGAAAGCATGTAACCTTACGACAATCATGCGTCGGAATTTTTTTTCTACTGTCACGAAAATGTTTGTACTAAAAACCTTTATACAATGAAGCAAAAATATTGCTGTTTCAAACCTTTCATCCTAAAAGGATTAAAAATTATTTTTTGAAAAGTATTGTCACTTAGGTAAAATGGTGTGACGTTCTAGCTGACGTCACACTAACGATAGGATCAAATTGCATCATCCTTTAAAATTTCATGACAAGGTGGATTTTAGCTGAGCAAACAAGACCTTGCAAAAAGAAACCTTATAACGACCTAGATTTATGATTATTTTCATCTTGAGACTAGCTTCATTAAAGGATTTTTTCGTGCTTTTATTTTAGCTGAGCAAACAAGACTTAGCAAAAAGAAACCTTTTAATTACCTGTATTTAAGATTATTTTCACCTTGAGACTAGCTTTATTAAAGGATTTTTTCACGCTTGAAAACCCTAAGTCAACCTCGTTTTAAGGTTTTTGTATAGAACCGTGTTTTCCAAGGTTTTGGATTAGGGTAATGTGTGTGGATTAGAGCAGAACTCGTTTTAAGGTTAGAAGGTTTACACGTAAGCCGCATAACAAATCTATTTAGGTTTACATTAAAAGGTTTTTGCTGAGGGAAAATGAACCTTATTTTGCTATTTGGGTATAGAACTGACATTCCATTTTGACAGAAACCGGATAGTTGTTTCTTAAATGGTATAAGCAAAACATTTCGTCAATCCAACACCCCATGTCCTTCGAATGTGACAAAATAAGTACGAACAACGATAAGATTACTATTGTCATTCCAGTAAGCTTTAAAAAAAAATATCAAAATTGTTTTTTTCTTCTCTCTTTTATTTACTTTTGGGAATGTAAGATTAAGTTTTCTAACTGTTTTGCTTCCTCTCTAAATCAACTATATAAGAACACAGTTAATGGGAAAAAAACTCTTATACTATATTGTACACAAAGAGTAAAATCAACATTCGGGAGATTTACCAAATTTACGAGAGCTTCTGTACGCTCTCGTACGTAAGATTTTAAGTAATTGCGCATGTCTCAGATCAGGGAAAATGCGCATGCGTCCATGAAAAAATATCAAACTCTCGTAAGAGAAAATAAGAGATTTTGCAAGAATTCGTAAGTCAAAAACGCTAACGTAGTGGAATATCATTTTAACTTCGCCAGCGAAGTCAAAACAAGCATTTACAATTAACGTAAGCCATCTTTTTAAAGCTGTAGCATATGATTCAATATGCTTTACTATAAGTAAAAATGCAGATATATGAGCAGAAATATTTTGTAGATTAAAGATCTTGATGAATTCAGGAATAACGAATGCAAATTATTATTAATATTTAAAAAAAATATTGTTGAACTTATATTGATTATTTAGCTTCTTTTAACTAAATTGCATAGTTAAAACAAATATATTTTATAATTTCCAAATAGCGAAGATATAACTGGTTTCTTATGGAATTGGTGCAATAAATATACTTAATATGTAAGAATCTTTGCGTAAGAATACAGAATGCGTAACTTAAGAGAACTGATACTTGACGGGCTGAAGTTACTCGAAATAGAATGGAAAGAACAGTTGCTAATGTAAAGAAAGTCACGTAACGTAACCTAAACAATCAATCAGGATCAAGATACCCACTCTACGTCACTTGCAGGTATCCCATTGCTGGTAGAAATATTTAAAAATATCAAAATGCAAACTAATAAGAGCAGGATTATGCAGTGGAGAATTTATTCGTACCCTAGCAACAATTGGTTCAGTTGGGCTCAAAATTGGCGCGATATGGGTAATATAAGAACATGCATTGAGGGACTAATATTGGAATGTCTAGAGTTTTTAATATTGGTCCTAAAATGGCCTATGTAGGGCCTACATTGGCTTTTATATAGAACCAACATTGGCTAAATAATGGATTTAAAATATCTGGTGAATCTGTCTATTCTATATAGGGCCAATATCGGAAAAATAATGGCCCTTACTGGGCCAAGATTCATGAATATTGGCCGAATGAGGGCCCAATTTATTATGCTGCTAGGGTTGTTATAATTTGTTTGTATTTTAATATTTTTAAAACATTTCTATCAGCATTTAAAACTTCATGGTTCAGTTAAGCTTCACAGTGTATTGATCGGAAGACACGCTTCCTAGTCGATATCCGAAGTCAAGCATCACTGGCTGCAGTCATTGAGTGAGATCCCCCATTGATCAGCCTGCGAAGGGACCGAGGGTGCGCAGTATTGATATCAGTTAAGCTCTTCCACCATTAAGTGTTCCACTTCGCTGGTATATCACCGGGTTACTAAAAGCGGAGGTGCCATTTCCTTTGCAGAGGATCAAAAATTGTGATGGCATGTCATACTTCTTGATGACATGTATTAAATCCAGTTTTAAATAGAGTTTTACTCCTTTGTGTTAAATCGAGAGTCGCCTGCATGCAGCTAGTGTGATGTAAATAAAATAATACTACTCTTCTCTAAACTTTAAATTACTTGTGCAGGGTAATTTACTATGAAAAATTTTCTCCCGCGGTATCCTCTTAAGTTGTTTTTCATTTTCTCTGATGGTTCGAATTGCTATAAAATAAATTGTTCTGTCTCGCCTAGCATCATCATGCTCACCCCTACAAGTTCGGATATGTAGCGAAAGGCAAAGACGGATCCCACCACAGACACGAGGAAGGTGATGGACACGGAGGAGTGAAGGGCAGCTACGGATACGTTGACCATCACGGAATCCACCGTGAAGTCCACTATGTAGCAGATAAGGGAGGATTCAGAGCAGAAGTCAAGACCAATGAACCCGGAACAGCCAATCAGGATCCAGCTCACGTCAAACTTCATTCTCATGCTTCTCACCATCACCATCAAGAACCACATCATCATCATCACCAAGAGCCTCACCATGCTCATCATCATCATCACCAAGAACCTCACCATGCTCATCATCATCATCACCAACAACCTCACCATGCTCATCATCATGAGCACCATGGACATCAATGGAAACATCATGCTTAAATTTAAAAAATAAAAGAAAATAAAAATCTCTTAACCTAGGATATATGCTCATTAAATTATAGTTATTCTTTCCACATAGTATCTAGTTAAAAATGCATTTTAGACGCCTCTAGTTCATCAAATAATTTCCAAACGTTAAAATCAATTGATCAATTGATAGATTAAATAATTAATTAATAAATTGATTCCTCCAATTAATTAGTAATTTTGAAAAGCAAATATTTACTAATTTCGTAGTAGCACATAAACAAATTAGTTTAGTTGTCTAAATACAATATTTAATATTCATAAATTCTAAAAAAAGAAAAGAAAGCAGAATTTAAGGGAGCTCTTTTGGTGTATCTCTTTTTTCAGTAGAATGTATAATATAGGCAGTGGCAAGATTAAGTACAGTTTGTCTAAAGTAAGAACTTCCCTAGCCATTCGTCTGGAGCCGTGGTGGTGGCTATGGTAACGAGATATAACTATTTCAAGTAGGGGATGTGGGTTCATTGTTTAGGACAGGTTTTGGCTCAGGACGGTGAGAGAACGGGAATATTTCACTTTGGTCCATTGTGTTAGCCCTAGAGTGAAGAGAAACCACCCTCCCTGAAATGCGCTATTCTTGTTTCCATAGCAGCAGACGGCCTCAGACTTTGTGGCGGGGGGAATTTCTTACCATATACAAACTATATAAGCCCATTTGTTTGGTTTAGAATACATAATTAGTAAAATTTCTCTTATAAATGGTAAAATTTCGCGTAAATTTAATAAAAAAATCACAATAATAAAACTTGCAAGAATATTAAGCCTGTTCACATATCGCCTCGTACGCATAACGTAAGCGGAGTGATACACCGGAAGTCCTTCCGGTTTTAGGATGTTTGTTATTGTTTACATTCAGTCAACCATCCATAAGAAACATCTGTAGTATGAAAACCAAAAATATTTTTAAAAAATAAAATGATAAATATTCCGTGACGATATGTATCGGGTGCTTTTAAATTAAAAAGGAAAATTAATATAGCAGTATAATTGGGTTTTGTGGTGTTACTTGTGTCAAATTATGATGGTTAAAATAAGCGATTTATTCTTCGTTTACTATTAAGTACTGTTAGCTTATTCTTGGTGTGGATCATTACTGATGAATAAAATAATAATCAAGAAAGCTTATTGTTGTGTTCAAAAATATGTTGGGTTTGAAATATTAGCTTACATATTCTTCATCTTTAAATAAATGGTTGCTTATCGGTTATGGATGGTTGACTGAATGTAAACAATAACAAGCTTCCTAAAACCGGAAGAACTTCCGGTGTATCACTCCGCTTACATTATGCTTACGAGGTGTTATGTGAACAGGCTTAATATTCTAGGAAGCTTTATTATTATAATTTTTTATCATATTTGCGCTTAATTTTACTTTTCATAAGAGTTATCAGCAATTTATAAATTCCAACACGCCATGCGCCTAAAAAAATTAGGAAAATTAATATCACAGCGTAAGGTTTTTTTTAATATTTTTTTTACATATATATATATATATAACCATCGTTGAACATCCGACCCAATTTTTTGGGTTTGTGACTACTAATGTTCACCTTCGTAGCCTTGTAATTTTGAATCCAATCCAGAAGACAAGGGAACTTCTGAATCTAGTATTGGGAGAAATATTTGCCTTCGTGGAGGACTTTTTGATGGAGCTAACCCGTATTTGCGTTACATGGAGAGGAAGACCACGAGAACCTCCCACGGTTAGCCCGACGGCAAGGGGACTTTAACCCATGATCCGTCTACAACTGAGGATATTTCACGTCAGCACTGTGGTCAGTGCAAGCCGGATGCGGAATTCCTATCAACTGGGATTCGAACCCGGTTCGCCTCATTGGAAGGCGAATGCTCTATCCTCTGAGCCATCGCAGCTCAGGTGTAAGGTTTGCCATGGTTTGAGTGCTATCCCATATTTGGCTATATTTGTGTAAATTATCGCCGTTTGTAATTTTTGGAGTAACATCATATCAAGCCTGTTGAGTCTTTCGAATTTATTTGTTGTTTACTTCGTTGATAGTTAGATTAAAAGAACGCTTTATATTGTAAAGATTATAAGTATCATAATATTGGATGGTGCGTTTTTTCAAGCTTAGGCTTTAAAAATCGGTCGGAAGTAACTTCCCGGAAGTCTTACTGCGAATTTTAACCCCAAGCACCGCATAATTTTACACTGTCAATTATCCATAGGGACCATTAAAACCAAGTTAGCCAACGAGTATCAATAAAGTCCGATTCTTGTTTAAGCATGTAGTGTATCTACCAATACAAAAATTCCCCAGTATATAAGACAATTCCCTAGTATATAAGATCCGTTAACTCGATTCTATGTTGGGGTTACCTTTTCATAGATGAAGGTTGACATGGTCGAATTCTACTCACCAACCACGACCGTGAACTTGATACAGCTCTCACATTCAGCAAAAAGTACGGTGGTCGTAATATAGTTCTCCTGGCTTCTCACATAAAACAGCAATGAATCAACTAGTGGTATCCGCTCATCGAATTCTACCACAAATTAAATTCCGGTTGGGGAGTACTGTAGTGTATCTACCACTATATAAAATTCGAATTCCAATTCCCTAGTATATAAGATATGTTAATTCGATTCTATGTTGGGGTACCTTTTCATAGATGAAGGTTAACATGGTCGAATTCTACTCACCAACCACGACCGTGAACTTAATACAGCTCTCACATTCAGAAAAAAGTACGGTGGTCGTAATATAGTTCTCCTGGCTTCTCACATAAAACAGCAATGAATCAACAAGTGGTATCCGCTCATCGAATTCTACCACAAATTAAATTCTGGTTGGGGAGTACTGTAGTGTATCTACCACTATATAAAATTCGAATTCCAATTCCTTAGTATATAAGATATGTTAACTCGATTCTATGTTGGGGTACCTTTTCATAGATGAAGGTTGACATGGTCGAATTCTACTCACCAACATGCAAAAGTATGAAAAAATAAATTTTGAAGTTTATGCTCACATATTTGGAAGTCAAAACAGATTATGCTCATTAAAAATACTAATTACTTTTCAAATCCAAATAACGATTAATATATTAGGAAAAAGCTTTTACAATAATTATATGTTCCAACAACAAAACATTCTTTGTTTGGCTTTTTTAAGTAGAAAAAAAGATGAATGATCACAGGTCGTGTAAAACCTCTTAGTACAAGCAAAAAACTCCCTAGTAGTTCATGACGATGAGTTAAAAATTCAGATAAATAATTAATAACATTTATTAACATTAGATAAATTATTAACATTGGATAATTAATAACAATTACTGATAATAAAGTTAGAATTATATTTCCATAGCATTTTTTAAGGGTCCGTCAGTTTTCTTTTAATAGTTAAACTTCTAAATATGAAAAAAATTTTGATCACCTAGTTATACATACTACCTCAATATTAAGGTATCCGACTACCTTTAAAACGAGGATTTTCAGAAAAAAAAATCACTTTTTTATTTTATTGCTTTATAATAATGCTCAATTTTTCTAGTTTTCAAAACTGTTTTGTTTTTGAATGCACGTCAAGCAGAACTTTAGTTATAGCTATTTTAGTAACAGATGACAGCTGTCTAACTTACCGGAAATTACAAAAATGAAACCGGTAGTAGGTAATAGTTTCGGTTCCATTTCTATTTGTGTGTTTATTTTTCTTAGATATTTAATTTTTAAAAGCTCTTAAACTCTCGGCTAATAATCTGAATTATATTTTAATTAGATTTTACGTTTCGAGGTTACTGTTTGTGGGTAACATGAAAAGTTAGCATATTTTCTGATAGTTTGTTTACATTTGAAGCGTACTTTCTATATCTTGATTTTGATTTGTTTTGAAGAAATTTATTGATTTCTTTCAAAAAAATTTGTTATTTATTTTGATAAATTTATTGAGATGGGTAAAGGACGTACTTCTCGATCTAAGAAACGTAAATATTACGGTAATCAACATGCCAACAAAAGCGATGATTTGAGTAAAGTTGATTATACCATTTATTCAAAATTGTGTAAAGCAGAAGAATCTATTACTTCAAGCTCTTCAAAATTATCGATTTCTATGGATGTGAATAAAGAACTGATGCCTTTGGATAAAAACAATCTGTGTGGCAATCGAATAATTGATATTGAGATCCTGATGATGATATTAGCTTCATTATGTTGTCCGGTTTGCTATGATAACAAATTGCATTTAGAAGAAAATTCTAGATTTGAGCTATTATAAATAGTATAAAAAATATTTTTTACTTTTAATTATTAATAAAAACTATATTTAGACATATATATTAAAGTGTGAAAATACAGTAAGATGGTTGTTTAATAAAAAATTGTTCCTGTGTTAAATGCTTTATAAGTAGTAGACTTTTGATGTTATTCACTAAATACTTTAAAATATCGCTAAAAAATACGTTAAAATATCGCTACGTTAAATAAAACTAAGAAAATATGTGAAGGAATGTGCCCCCTATAAAATATAATAACTTCCTACTGACAAACATTCATAGTTTATAGAAAAAATGTAATTATAAACTTTAATTGTGTTTTTCTCAAAATGAAAATTTTGCTGTTTTTTGTCTACGGAAAACAAGATAACTCTACTAATTATTATAAATTTGTCTTCAAACTTTCAGAGATTGTTTCTTGTATTGGTGGTTATATAACAGACCTCCAGAATGCAGATAACTGCATTATTTTTTCTTTTATGAGATATTTTGCAATAGATAATGTGAAGAAAATGTGGAAAAAAATGGAAAAATATGCTTAACACTCCATAAATTTTTTTAATTTCATGATATCATTTAAGTTGAGGTTCATAACACTCCAGAGGGCTATACGAAACGGCTCAAAAAGTTTGATAGCTGTATGTACAATAGTTTTTTGTGTAGAGTGTTTTCCGTTAATGAGTTATTTTCATTAAATTTATTTAAAAAATACTCTTTAAACAAAAAATTTCCTGTATATTTAAATTTTCTCCATTAAATATGTTTATTTAAATTAATATACAATATAAATTGCAATAATGTTGTGGAAAATATTTATTTTTCAAAAATTTTGTCCCGAAGGTAGTCGGATACCTTAAGTTAAAAGATTTAAAAACAAAGATTTTAGATTACCTTTAGACATTGTACAATATATAAGCTTAATGATTATTTCCGAAGTGGTCTAAGATATAGTAACTATTAAAAACAACATAAAGTGTAAACATATCGAGATCAAAACACTAAATAAAAATTGTTTACAGAGATAAGAATACATCTACACAAATAATTTTTGTTGTTACAAAATAAGTTATCCATATCTTTTATTTTGATTACAGGATATTTAAATATCAAATATATTAATACGTAATCTTTATATTACTGCTGTTTCATTAAAGGACTGATATCTCTGCAAATTCTTTAATTTTGTTACACTGATTACGTATCAACAAGTGGTTTTTTAGCATCCACGTTATTTCATAACACAAAAACACGTGACTTTCGCAGATGCTAGGTTCTGAATATTGACCTCAACAGATCGCTTAGAGAATGGTCGTTCGTTATTTTCATGCTATTTGTGCTAAAAGCAAATCAACACAACTCATTCAGTTTATTCAGTTGTTTTCAAACTTAATGTAAATATGGCGTGCGCGTTTTCGCTTTTACGCATATATAAAAGTACAATGATGAAATCAAAGCAGCGTCACAAGGATCATGAAACTTTTTAATTATTCAAAATGATAAAACGGGAATTAACGCAGATAACAGTTTGATTATCACTATTGATAACTCAATTATCATCGTATTCCATGTTGATTTTTTTTTTCATTCCTTTAAAAGTAAAAATGAGAAGATCATCTCACAAAGTAATGAATAGCTTCGCATAATAAATTTAGAAAAATTAACATAAAAATATAAACTCCTTAATAACTTATTTAAAAACTTCCTAGATCAATTATTTTCAATTTAATATGTCATGTCATGTTAGTTTTATGAAAATAGGGATTGTTATTATTTTTTCTAGCGGAACATCACTTTCGCATTTAGGTAAGCAAGACCAACATTTTTATTTTTTCCATTCTTTAATTAATATTTTAATCAAAGGTACGAATAAAAATGTAAGCGATTGATTTTTTATCGCAATTTCTCGATGTGTCATTCATTATTTAAAAAAAAAATCGCCTTTTCCATTTTTAAAATAAAATTTTTGACAACCTATTCCGATTTCATTTCAAATTTTGTATTTTTGCCATATAAAATTAAGCTTTATAAAATGAGGTAGATATTTGTGCACATCAAAAATTCTAAATTATTTTGATCATTATTAAATAAAATAATAGAAAAGTAATAAGTATTAAGATAATAAGTATTAAGAAATTTTTTTTCCATGCATTATCCATTCCATCTTCGGACTAACTAATTTTATAATTGTGTGAAAAAATTCGATTTAATTTGCATTAAAAGTTCTGGAACTACAACATTTTCATTTTTTTTAAATAAAATTTCTGTACCCCATTCCGATTTCGTTCAAATTTTGGTATTTTGCCATATAAAATAACATTTTATAAAATGAGGTGATTAATATTAAAAAAATTTATAAATAATACTAAGCTAAATTGTATAGATTTATGCAAGATTTTAAATTATTTTTATAAATATTTTTTTTCTAATATGAATATGACCACCCCTTTTAATTCATAAATAAAAATTTAGTTTATAAGCTGATTTTGCAATTTCGAGACCATCGACATGACTATGTCAATGTGAACAGCATCACGCACCGACCGCCTTTATTTCCTAGACCAGCTGGTTTGTATCGATTTAAAGCTGGGTGATCATCACTGCAATTTTATAAGCACAGGGGCTGGGGATATTTTTTGAACTTTTTATTTATGGTGGAAAATATTTTTTTCTCAGCTCTCTTTATTTCCTTTTTAATTAAAAAGTATTTATAATTAGTTATTTAATATAAAAGTAGCACATTTTTTAAAACTTTTGTGAGTTCAGAGGATTCTACGAAAATAATATTGAGAGCTTCATTTTGAATTAGTTTTTAATTGGAATATACTTTTTATAACTTTTTTTTAAAACAATTTTTCCACATAAATCACAAATTATCATAAAACTGGAAGAAGAAAATGTAATACGTCATGCTAGTTTTTTCTTTTGAAAATGGCGTTTTTCGGAACATTATGAAAGGAATATTGTACATTGCATTAAAAAATAATTGAAAAAAATTGTTATTTTAATATGCATATATATATATATACAGTTAAACCATCAAGTTGACCACCCTTGGTAAGTTGGACGCCTGCATAAATTGACCTCAATTATCAAGAACGGAATTTTTCCTATATAATATAAAGAAGTAAAACCTTTGTAACTTGACCACCTGTCTATCTTGTATGTTGACCACTGAAATAAGTCAATTTTGTCTAGGAGTATTATGAAATTCTATTCTAAAACCCTCATAACTTGACCGGAAAAAAAAATTCAGAAAATTTTGTGTCATTTTGCAATGATTGTTAAAATTTCACTTGTTTAGAGAAATAGTGTAAAAAGCTGATCTAAACCCTTTTGAGAGTTAACAACCTGGGGAAACTGTAGGGGGTCAGCTTTTGACCATTTCTTTCATTCAATGCTGGTGTAAAGTCTAAACAGCAATGAGAGAATATTTTTGTAACAAATAGGTTTGTAAGTGTAGTAATAACGGAATAAATTTTAAAGTGTTCAAATAATTTTGTTTTGTTTAAGTTTTCAAATTACATGTTTTCGTGTTCTGATATTTGAAGAAATTATTTTTATTAAACACTTCACATGCATAACTAACGAAATAATTTTTTTAAAAAAAGTTAGTTAAACATTAGAATTATATGTAACAAACTGAAGTTCATTCAGGTTTAAACACATTTCGTAAGATATTCATTTGGCTATTTGCTAAATAAAATTTTTAAGTCAAGTAAAAAAATTTTTTTAATATATAGCAACATGATATAGGTAACGAAACAATGACCCACCCCCTCTATAAGTTGCCCACTAAAACAATGCACCACAAGTGGTCAACTTACACAAGTTTTAATGCATATATATATATATATATATATATATATATATATATTGCATTTTTGTCGTATTCTGAAAAAAAGGGATTTATTTGAATATCAAAGGATTGTTCCACCCCCAGACTTCTGCTACATAGAAAATGGAACCTTTTTGGAAATCCTGGAATGCAGAACTATGAACAATTCATTACGTAGTAGTAATTGAAATACTGGACATTAATAGAACAAAAATAAGAAATTTTACACAATCAACTGTTTTTTCTTTCTTTTATTGACATACAGTGGAATTTATAAATAATAAAAAATAAAACAGCCTTTATTCTAGTTTATAATTACCCTTGGGGGTGAATGTTTTTCGGGGTTATTTTCATTTTTGTGTCGACGAGAGAAAAATGGCGGAAATGGCAGTGAAAGTAAATCAATTAGATGTTTACTGATCCGTAAATATGTTGATTAGAATAAGCATGTTGACACTGTTTAACATAATTTTAGAAAGCATTTTATATAAAAGCTCTTGGGTGCAATAAGTTCACAACATTCACTAACAATAAACGATTACCGTTAACAACTGGCAGAATAGAGCTACTCATAATGTTGACTAAGGTAAGATTTTATTTTTCTTAGATTTTTTTCGAGAAAATTTTTCGCGTGATTTCACCCCCCCCCACCCATTTTCAGATATCTAGAGCCTTCTGACTAATGACATGGGCTATAAGGCTTTCTAAATGTCTTGCCCACAACAACAAAAAGTAATGTTGAATTTTATTAATATACAAAAATTAACAAAAAATCTGAACCGTGATGGCTCAGGGGATAGAGCTTTCGCCTACCAATGAGGTGAACCGGGTCCGAATCCCAGCGATGGCTGGTCGATACAACTTCCGCATCTGGCTAGCACTGACCTCTGTGCTGGCGTGAAATATCCTCCGTGTTAGATGGATTATGTGTTAATGTCCCTTTGTAGTCGGGCTAACCGTGGGAGGGTTTCGTGGTTGCCGTCTCTGTGTAGCTCAAATGCGGGTTAGTTCCATAAAAAAGTTAAAAGGCACTAAGGCAAAATTCTCTCAATTCTTGATTCAGGAGTTCCCTTGTCTTCTGGATTGTGTTCAAAATTACAAGGCTACGCAAGAATGTCGCACTGGAGCCGTGTTGGCTCAGGGGATAGAGCGGTTTGACCACAGTGCTAATGCAAAATATCATCAGTGGTTGACGGATCATGCGTTAAAGTCCCCTTGCCGTCAGGCTAACCAGAGGAGGTTTTCGTGGCTTTCCTCACCGTGTAACGCAAATGCCGGTTAGTTCCATAAAAAAGGTCTCCCCGAAGGCAAAAATTCTCTCGATACTTGATCCAAGAGTTCCCTTGTCATCTGGATTGGGTTTAAAATTACAAGGCTACGGAGTTGAACATTAGTGGTCGTAAACCCAAAATTGGGTTGGCTGTTCAACGACAGTTATAAAATGAAAAGGTAAATGAATGATCCTTGCATTTCTGTAGTTACAAAAAAGAATTATGATGTTTGAATGCTGGATACTGATTTAAAAATTTAGGATTTTCAAATAAATGAGGTATTAAATATTAAGATATTAATGATTATGGATATTAATGATTAAGAAATGAGGTACTAACGATTTTTTTTTAAATTTCATGCAAAGTGTTAACTGTTTTAAGCAAACTCTACTACTCACTGAAAAGAAGGCAATCAGCAAACAGAATTGACCAATGACCAATTTTTTTTTCTTTCCAAAATAATTATTGTGTGTCCTGTGTTTCCAAAATAATGAAATTTTCACTATTTAATTATCTATATCTTATTGAATAGGATTTATGTTATAAAAAAGCATTTATAAATACATTTAAGCTTTAAAATAGATATAAAAAAGTTAAATAACCATTTACACCCAACTTAAGAGGTTGAAAAGGGTTCTCTGAATTATTATTGTTGGTCTCATTATTTGTTAGTCGGGCACTGCTTACTACGTAATTCCTTGTTGACATTTATTCCATTAGAATTATGTTGATTCGAGGTGGTTCAAAGGTTAGAGCGATCGCCTACCAATACGGTGACCTGGGTTCGAATCTTAACGATGGAATGTCGACACAAATCCCACACCTGGCTTGCACCGACCTCAGTGCTGATGTGAAATATCCTAAGTGGTAGACGAGTCGTGATTTGAATACCATAACTGATTAAGATGGGAATAGGAAGAATGTCCGAACAGCTTTAAAACATCTTAGAAACAAATATTTCTTTTCAGAAAAAAAAAGAAAGAGCTTGGAAAAAGTTAGTGTACGCTTTGTACAGAAAAAGCTATTTTGATCTGTTAGAAAAATTTGAGGGATTTTCTTAAGAGTTCAAAAAACAGGATATTTTAACAATATTGGTATACGAGCTGCGATAGCTCAGGGGATAGAGCACTCGCCCTCCAATGAGGTGAACCGGGTTTGAATCCCAGCTATGGCTGATTGATATGAATTCCGCATCCAGCTTACATCGACCACAAATGTAAAATACCATCAATGGTAGACGATCATGGGTGAGAGTCCCCTTGCCGTCAGGCTGACCATAAGAAGTGTTCGCGGTTATACTGCTCAAGTTATGCAAATGCGAGTTTGTTCCATCGAAAAGTCCTTAGCGAAGGCAAATTTCTCCCACTGTTTAATCCAGGATTTCCTTTGTCTTCTGGATTGGGTTCAAAATTACAGGGCTACGTAGTTGGTAAGCTTATAAAATTGGGTCTGGTTTAACAACGACGGTTATGAATATGAACTAGATTACTGTTATAAAATAAAACATTTATAAATACAATTAAGCTTAATAAGTATGAATTAAATACTAAAAATTGAGTGATAATTTCAATTCCTCAGACCAGACAAATCAGGGTGCAGTCTTGAAATTTGATAGCTGTTAGATTAATTTTCTGCACCTCGTCCGACGAGTGTTTCTATAAATATCTTCTTTGTTTCAAAGTTACTTCAATTTTGAGTGCTTTTTTGCGAAGGTTACGTGTAAGTAAATGTGTGCTATATTTTCATTTCATTAAAAGAGTGCTAAATGGTTTTTAAAATGATATTTGCTATCAGAATTAGCGGACGGATTGCCGAGCTTCTGTTAAAGTATACTTAAATGCTGAGTTTATTATTGTAAATACATTATAGTAAATACATTATAATAAATCATTAGTATAAACTTATATTACAGAAATATTATATGTATGGTAAATCTGATAGTTATTAAGTATTTTATTTCACTTTATAATCGTCGTTGAACAGCCGACCCAAATTTGGGTTTACGACTACTAAAATCCAACTTAGCCTTGTAATTTAGAACTAAATCCAGAAGACAAGGGAACTCTAGGATATAGAATAGGGGGAAATTTACTAATTAGTATTTTCATTACATGGAGAGGAAAACCACGAAAAATTCCCACTTTAAGCTTGACGGTAAGGGGACTCTAACTCATGATCCGTCTACCACCGTCTATCATGATACTCTATCCTCTGAGCCATAGTGGCTCAATACTATGTATAGTAAATATTTTTAGTAAATCTGATTTTTCTTTTTTTCAGATTATCCTCAGTTTTCTCTTGATAGCAGTTACTGCAGCTGATCATCATCATGATCATCATGAGGTGACGATTTTTTTATTAGATTTGTTATAATAAATTCAAGCTCTTATTTAAAATTAAGAACTTCTGAATATATTGAAGAATTTTAATGCGTCATATTTTAAAATTGATAAACTTCTTCTCCAAACGGAAATATATCGGAATAGATAACCTGCTAGATAAACTTTTTTACTCTTAATATTATGCATAACGTTTCCATTTATACCTTTGTGTAGAATTTCGACCCATTTCCAACTAACTAGAGCATTTAAATGTCCACTGGAGCTCTGGTGACGTTGTAAATTTCATGTTATAACAAGTTAAGCACAATTCCTCTCCCAAAGGAATTTATTGTCAATCCAAATCCATTTTTGTCTCAGCTAAAGTGATCAAACTAGATTGACAAACTAGAATTTATGTTTTTAGTTTTTCATCAAATATTATTTCTCGTTAATAGAAATTTGGCCCGCTCTGACTAACTATCCCAGAAAGCATGTAACCTTACGACAATCATGCGTCGGAATTTTTCTTCTATTGTCACGAAAATGTTTGTACTAAAAACCTTTATACAATGAAGCAGAAATGTCGCTGTTTCAAACCTTTCATCCTAAAAGGATTAAAAATTATTTTTTAAAAAGTATTGTCACTTAAGTAAAATGGTGTGACGTTCTAGCTGATGTCACACTAACGATAGGATCAAATTGCATCATCTTTTAAAATTTCATGACAAGGTGGATTTTAGCTGAGCAAACAAGACCTTGCAAAAAGAAACCTTATAACGACCTAGATTTAAGATTATTATCAGCTTGAGACTAGCTTTATTAAAGGATTTTTTCACGCTTCTATTTTAGCTGAGAAAAAAGAAACCTTATAATTACCTAGATTTAAGATTATTTTCACCTTGAGACTAGCTTTATTAATGGAGTTTTTCGCCCTTCTATTTTAGCTGAGCAAACAAGACTTAGCAAAAAGAAACCTTATAACGATCTAGATTTAAGATTAGTTTCAGCTTGAGACTAGCTTTATTAAAGAATTTTTCAAGATTCTATTTTAGATGAGCAAACGAGACTTAGCAAAAAGAAACCTTATAATATTACCTAGATTTAAGATTATTTTCACCTTGAGACTAGCTTTATTAATGGATTTTTTCGTGCTTCTATTTTAGCTGAGCAAACAAGACTTAGCAAAAAGAAACCTTATAACGATCTAGATTTAAGATTATTTTCAGCTTGAGACTAGCTTTATTAAAGGATTTTTTCGTGCTTCTATTTTAGCTGAGCAAACAAGACTTAGCAAAAAGAAACCTTATAACGATCTAGATTTAAGATTATTTTCAGCTTGAGACTAGCTTTATTAAAGGATTTTTTCGTGCTTCTATTTTAGCTGAGCAAACAAGACTTAGCAAAAAGAAACCTTATAACGATCTAGATTTAAGATTATTTTCAGCTTGAGACTAGCTTTATTAAAGGATTTTTTCGTGCTTCTATTTTAGCTGAGCAAACAAGACTTAGCAAAAAGAAACCTTATAACGATCTAGATTTAAGATTATTTTCAGCTTGAGACTAGCTTTATTAAAGGATTTTTTCGTGCTTCTATTTTAGCTGAGCAAACAAGACTTAGCAAAAAGAAACCTTATAACGATCTAGATTTAAGATTATTTTCAGCTTGAGACTAGCTTTATTAAAGGATTTTTTCGTGCTTCTATTTTAGCTGAGCAAACAAGACTTAGCAAAGAGAAACCTTATAACGATCTAGATTTAAGATTATTTTCAGCTTGAGACTAGCTTTATTAAAGAATTTTTCAAGCTTCTATTTTAGCTGAGCAAATGAGACTTAGCAAAAAGAAACCTTATAATATTACCTAGATTTAAGATTATTTTCACCTTGAGACTAGCTTTATTAAAAGATTTTTTTACGCTTGAAAACCCTAAGTCAACCTCGATTTAAGGTTTTTATATAGAACCGTGTTTTCCATTAGAGCATATCTCGTTTTAAGGTTAGAAGGTTTACACGTGAACCTTATTACAAATCTTTTTAGGTTTACATTAAAAGGTTTTTGCAGAGTGAAAATGGATCTTATTTTGCTACCTGGATATAGAACTGACATTTCATTTTGACAAAAACCTGATAGTTGTTTCTTAAATGGTATAAGCAAAACATTTCATCAATCCAACACCCCATGTCCTTCGAATGTGACAAAATAAGTGCGAACAACGATAAGATTACTATTGTCATTCCAGTAAGCTTTAAAAAAAATATATCAAAATTGTTTTTTTCTTCTCTCTTTTATTTACTTTTCGGAATGTAAGATTAAGTTTTCTAACTGTTTTGCTTCCTCTCTAAATCAGCTATATAAGAACACAGTTAATGGGAAAAAAACTCTTATACTATATTGTACACAAAGAGTAAAATCAACATTCGGGAGATTTACCAAATTTACGAGAGCTTCTGTACGCTCTCGTACGTAAGATTTTAAGTAATTGCGCATGTCTCAGATCAGGGAAAATGCGCATGCGTCCATGAAAAAATATCAAACTCTCGTAAGAGAAAATAAGAGATTTTGCAAGAATTCGTAAGTCAAAAACGCTAACGTAGTGGAATATCATTTTAACTTCGCCAGCGAAGTCAAAACAAGCATTTACAATTAACGTAAGCCATCTTTTTAAAGCTGTAGCATATGATTCAATATGCTTTACTATAAGTAAAAATGCAGATATATGAGCAGAAATATTTTGTAGATTAAAGATCTTGATGAATTCAGGAATAACGAATGCAAATTATTATTAATATTTAAAAAAAATATTGTTGAACTTATATTGATTATTTAGCTTCTTTTAACTAAATTGCATAGTTAAAACAAATATATTTTATAATTTCCAAATAGCGAAGATATAACTGGTTTCTTATGGAATTGGTGCAATAAATATACTTAATATGTAAGAATCTTTGCGTAAGAATACAGAATGCGTAACTTAAGAGAACTGATACTTGACGGGCTGAAGTTACTCGAAATAGAATGGAAAGAACAGTTGCTAATGTAAAGAAAGTCACGTAACGTAACCTAAACAATCAATCAGGATCAAGATACCCACTCTACGTCACTTGCAGGTATCCCATTGCTGGTAGAAATATTTAAAAATATCAAAATGCAAACTAATAAGAGCAGGATTATGCAGTGGAGAATTTATTCGTACCCTAGCAACAATTGGTTCAGTTGGGCTCAAAATTGGCGCGATATGGGTAATATAAGAACATGCATTGAGGGACTAATATTGGAATGTCTAGAGTTTTTAATATTGGTCCTAAAATGGCCTATGTAGGTCCTACATTGGCTTTTATATAGAACCAACATTGGCTAAATAATGGATATAAAATATCTGGTGAATCTGACAATTCTATATCGGGCCAATATCGGAAAAATAATGGCCCTTGCTGAGCCAAGATTCGTGAATATTGGCCGAATGAGGGCCCAAGTTATTATGCTGCTAGTGTTGTTATGATTTGTTTGTATTTTAATATTATTAAAACATTTCTATCAGCATTTAAAACTTCATGGTTCAGTTAAGCTTCACAGTGTATTGATCGGAAGACACAATTCCTAGTCGATATCCGAAGTCAAGCGGCAGCAGTCACTGAGTGAGACCCCCCCATTGATCAGCCTGCGAAGGGACCAAGGGTGCGCTGTTTTGATCCCAGTTAAGCTCTTCCACCATAAAGTGTTCCACTTCGCGAGTAAATCATCGGGTTACTAAAAGCGGAGGAGCTATTTCAGAGGATCAAAAGTTGTTATGGCATGTCATATTTTTTGATGGCATGCATTAAATCCAGTTTTATATAGAGTTTCACTTCTATGTGTTAAATCGAGAGTCGCCGCCATGCAGCTCTAGTGTGATGTAAATAAAGTTATAACTTTCTCTAAACTTTAAATTACTTATTAACGGTAATTTTTCATGAAAATTTTCTCACGTGGTATCTTCTTAAGGTGTTTTTTCATTTTTTTTTCTGATGGTTCAAAAAACAGATTGTTAAAAACTAAATTGTTCTGTCTCGCCTAGCATCATCATGCTCACCCCTACAAGTTCGGATATGTAGCGAAAGGCAAAGACGGATCCCACCACAGACACGAGGAAGGTGATGGACACGGAGGAGTGAAGGGCAGCTACGGATACGTTGACCATCATGGAATCCACCGAGAAGTCCACTATGTAGCGGATAAGGGAGGATTCAGAGCAGAAGTCAAGACCAATGAACCCGGAACAGCCAATCAGGATCCAGCTCACGTCAAACTTCATTCTCATGCTTCTCACCATCACCATCAAAAACCACATCATCATCATCACCAAGAGCCTCACCATGCTCATCATCACCAAGAACCTCACCATGCTCATCATCATCATCACCAACAACCTCACCATGCTCAAAATCATGAGCACCATGGACATCAATGGAAACATCATGCTTAAATTCAAAAAAAAAAAAAGAAAATAAAAATCTCTTAACCTAGGATATATGCTCATTGAATTATAGTTATTCTTTCCACATAGTATCTAGTTAAAAATGCACTTTAGACGCCTCTAGTTCATCAAATAATTTCCAGACGTTAAAATCAATTGATAGTTATTCTTTCCACATAGTATCTAGTTAAAAATGCACTTTAGACGCCTCTAGTTCATCAAATAATTTCCAGACGTTAAAATCAATTGATTAGATTAATTAATTAATTAATAAATTGATTCCTCCAATTAATTAGTAATTTTGAAAAGCAAATATTTACTAATTTCGTAGTAGCACATAAACAAATTAGTTTAGTTGTCTAAATATAATATTTAATATTCATAAATTCTTAAAAAAGAAAAGAAAGCAGAATTTAAGGGAGCTCTTTTGGTGTATCTCTTTTTTCAGTAGAATATATAATATAGGCAGTGGCAAGATTAAGTACAGTTTGTCTAAAGTAAGAACTTCCCTAGCCATTCGTCTGGAGCCGTGGTGGTGGCTATGGTAACGAGATATAACTATTTCAAGTAGGGGATGTGGGTTCATTGTTTAGGACAGGTTTTGGCTCAGGACGGTGAGAGAACGGAAATATTTCTCTTTGGTCCATTGTGTTAGCCCTAGAGTGAAGAGAAACCACCCTCCCTGAAATGCGCTATTCTTGTTTCCATAGCAGCAGACGGCCTCAGACTTTGTGGCGGGGGGAATTTCTTACCATATACAAACTATATAAGCCCATTTGTTTGGTTTAGAATACATAAATAGTAAAATTTCTCTTATAAATGGTAAAATTTCGCGTAAATTTAATAAAAAAATCACAATAATAAAACTTGCAAGAATATTAAGCCTGTTCACATATCGCCTCGTACGCATAACGTAAGCGGAGTGATACACCGGAAGTTCTTCCGGTTTTAGGAAGTTTGTTATTGTTTACATTCAGTCAACCATCCATAAGAAAGATCTGTAGTATGAAAATAAAAAATGTTTTTAAAAAATAAAATGATAAATATTCCGCGACGATATGTATCTGGTGCTTTTAAATTAAAAAGGAAAATTAATATAGCAGTATAATTGGGTTTTGTGGTGTTACTTGTGTCAAATTATGATGGTTAAAATAAGCGATTTATTCTTCGTTTACTATTAAGTACTGTTAGCTTATTCTAGGTGTGGATCATTACTGATGAATAAAATAATAATCAAGAAAGCTTATTGTTGTGTTCAAAAATATGTTGGGTTTGAAATATTAGCGTACATATTCTTCATCTTTAAATAAATGGTTGCTTATCGGTTATGGATGATTGACTGAATGTAAACAATAACAAGCTACCTAAAACCGGAAGAAATTTAGAGAACGTCAGGTGTATCCCTCCGCTTATATTATGCTTACGAGGTGGTATGTGAACAGGCTTAATATTCTAGGAAGTTTTATTATTATTTGCGCTTAATTTTACTTTTCATAAGAGTTATCAGCAATTTATAAATTCCAACACGCCATGCGCCTAAAAAAAATTAGGAAAATTAATATCACAGCGTAAGGTTTTTTTAAATATTTTTTTTACATATATATATATAACCGTCGTTGAATATCCGACCCAATTTTTTGGGTTTGTGACTACTAATGTTCACCTTCGTAGCCTTGTAATTTTGAATCCAATCCAGAAGACAAGGGAACTTCTGGATCGAGTATTGGGAGAAATATTTGCCTTCGTGGAGGACTTTTTGATGGAGCTAACCCGTATTTGCGTTACATGGAGAGGAAGACCACGAGAACCTCCCACGGTTAGCCTGACGGCAAGGGGACTTTAACCCATGATCCGTCTACAACTGAGGATATTTCACGTCAGCACTGTGGTCAGTGCAAGCCGGATGCGGAATTCGTATCAACTGGGATTCGAACCCGGTTCGCCTCATTGGAAGGCGAATGCTCTATCCCCTGAGCCATCGCAGCTCAGGTGTAAGGTTTGTCATGTTTTGAGTGCTATCCCATATTTGGCTATATTTGTGTAAATTATCGCCGTTTGTAATTTTTGGAGTAACATCATATCAAGCCTGTTGAGTCTTTCGAATTTATTTGTTGTTTACTTCGTTGATAGTTAGATTAAAAGAACGCGTTATATTGTAAAGATTATATGTATCATAACATTGGATGGTGCGTTTTTTCAAGCTTAGGCTTTAAAAAACGGTTGGAAGTAATTTCCCGGAAGTCTTACTGCGAATTTTAATCCCAAGCACCGCATAACTTTACACTGTCAATTATCCATAGGGACCATTAAAACCAAGTTAGCCAACGAGTATCAATAAAGTCCGATTCTGGTTTCAGCATCTAGTGTATCTACCACTACAAAAATTCCCCAGTATATAAGACAATTCCCTAGTATATAAGACATGTTAACTCGATTCTATGTTGGGGTACCTTTTCATAGATGAAGGTTGACATGGTCGAATTCTACTCACCAACCACGATCGTGAACTTAATACAGCTCTCACATTCAGCAAAAAGTACGGTGGTCGTAATATAGTTGTCCTGGCTTCTCACATAAAACAGCAATGAATCAACTAGTGGTATCCGCTCATCGAATTTTACCACAAATTAAATTCTGGTTGGGGAGTACTGTAGTGTATCTACCACTATATAAAATTCGAATTCCAATTCCCTAGTATATAAGATATGTTAACTCGATTCTATGTTGCGGTACCTTTTCATAGATGAAGGTTGACATGGTCGAATTCTACTCACCAACATGCAAAAGTATGAAAAAATAAATTTTGAAGTTTATGCTTACATATTTGGAAGTCAAAAAAGATCATGCTCATTAAAAATACTAATTACTTTTCAAATCCAAATAACGATTAATATATTAGGAAAAAGCTTTTACAATAATTATATGTTCCAACAACAAAACATTCTTTGTTTGGGTCTTTTAAGTAGAAAAACAAAGATGAATGATCACAGGTCGTGTAAAACCTCTTAGTACAAACAAAAAACTCCCTAGTAGTTCATGACGATGAGTTAAAAATTCAGATAAATAATTAATAACATTTATAAACATTAGATAAATTATTAACATTGGATAATTAATAACAATTACTGGTAATAAAGTTAGAATTATATTTCCATAGCATTTTTTAAGGGTCCGTCAGTTTTCTTTCAATAGTTAAACTTCTAAATATGAGAAAAAAATTTGATCACCTAGTTATACATACTACCTCAAAATTAAGTTAAAAGATTTAAAAACAAAGATTTTAGATTACCTTTAGACATTGTACAATATATAAGTTTAATGATTGTTTCCGAAGTGTTCTAAGATATAGTAACCATTAAAAACAACATAAAGTGTAAACATATCGAGATCAAAACACTAAATAAGAATTGTTTACAGAGATAAGAATACATCTACACAAATAATTTTTGTTGTTACAAAATTAGTTATCCATATCTTTTATTTTGATTACAGGATATTTAAATATCAAATATATTAATACGTAATCTTTATATTACTGCTGTTTCATTAAAGGACTGATATCTCTGCAAATTCTTTAATTTTGTTACACTGATTACGTATCAACAAGTGTTTTTTTAGCATCCACGTTATTTCACAACACAAAAACACGTCACTTTCGCAGATGCTAGGTTCTGAATATTGACCTCAACAGATCGCTTAGAGCAGTGGTGCGCAAACTAGGGGTCGCGACCCTTGTGGGGGTCACCAGAAGTTTTTTGGGGGTCGCCAAATTTTTATGAAATGTATTATCCCTGCATGCTGCATATCATACAGAGTGTACATATAAATAGTGAAGCGCCGTCACTCACTGTTTAATTGCAATTTCATGCTGTCCACTCTTTCTTTGACCGTAATGCGTAATGTATGTAAAGTGTGAAGACGCAAGTTTTTCACTCCAGTAGATAGCGCCCTCTTCGCGGTAATTCGCCAGTTTTACTAAAAAGTGCCTATTTGACTAGACGTTAACCGCAGGGAAAGGGCAAAAATTCGCTTCCGTGATCAGCCAATCAGATGGTGAGGTACGCGGTGTATCTGATAGTCAGAGTGAAGACGTGAAGTGTTCGCATGAAGTTATAGTATGTAACAGTTGGCCTGCAATTGTTTTAGTTTATCCTCGAGTTTTATCATGTGACGTTGAGGTATGTGGCATCAGCCAGATTAACTGTGACTGTGTATTAACTGTTTAGTTTTAGTTTCAGTTTGCATTAATGTTTAGTTTCAGTTTGTGTTTGTGTATCTCGTTAGGTTGTCATTAAATGTGTTTGCGAGATGCTAGATCTTGCTCATTTATTTAATAAGTATTGAAGTAATACTTAACCACACAGTGTAATTTTGATTTTTTATATTTTTATCGGACTTTGCTACTCTTTGTTATCAGGTATGTACTATCATTAGAGAAAGATCTCTGTTAATTTTATTGAATTTTTCGAAAAAAATGATAAAATTTTATATATTATTTGTTTTAGTTTAAATAATTTGACCCCTATCTTCGTAATGGATAAATGGGTAATACGTACACCAGGTACATCTTCAGCTAACAAACGAACAAATACTGATGAGGAGTCGTAAAATACTGAACTAAATGCCCGATCTTAAAAAATAAGAAAATACAATGAGGAAATAAGTATGGTTTTACATTTTATGCTGTTGATGATGAAGAACGCCCGATATGTGTCATTTGCAACGAAAAATTAGCAAATGAGAGCATGAAACCAGCTAAATTGAAAAGGCACCTGGAAATTAAACATCAAGAACTTCAAAATAAACATGCCGATTTTTTTCAAAGACGAGCTGAAAATCTGAAAATTCAAAGTGCACATTTAAAGAAATTTACAACAATACTTCAGAAAGCATTACGAGCTTCTTTAGAAGTTTCTTATCTAATAGAAAAAATAATGAAACCCCATACAATTGGAGAATCCCTTATCCTTCCTGCAGCTACTAAGATGACATCAAATATGCATGGCGATAAGTATGGAAATGAACTAAAAACAATACCATTATCAAGAGATACCGTGTCTCGGCAGATTTCCGAAATGTCTCGAAATATCGAGTCAGAAGTCATAAAACGCATACAAAATTCATCTATATTTGCTTTACAACTGGACGAGACTACCGATATTACTAAAATGTCACAACTAATTATTTACGTTAGGTTTATTTTTAATGAAGATATAACAGAAACGTTTTTATGTTGCAAAAGCTTGGAAGGAATAACAACTGGAGAAAAAATATTCGAAGTAATAAATGAATATTTTGAAACAAAATCCCTTACCTGGGCAAACTGTGTTGCGGTTTGTACTGATGGTGCTGCTGCATTAACAGGTTCGAATAAAGGGCTCAGAGGCTTAATTCAGAAGGTGGAGCCTCATATGCTATTTAATCATTGTATGATTCATCGGCAAGCTCTTGTTGCAAAAGATATGGATGAAGAGTTGCACAACGTATTACAAGACGCTGTTAGTTCAATTAACTACATTAAATGCAACAGCCACAACAGCCGTCTCTTTTCAATACTTTGCAATGAGATGGGCTCAACGTATGAGAGATTACTGTTACACACCGAAGTCAGATGGCTTTCACGTGGGAAAATACTACGACGGATATTTGATTTGAGAAATGAAGTGTACATGTTTTTAATCAAAAAGAAACATAGATTGGCAAGTTATTATATCAATGAAGTTTGGCTAGGGAAGCTGAGCTAATTAGTTCATATTTTCGAAAAACTTAACGACTTAAATTTGAGCTTGCAGAGTGAGAATTCAACTATCATAACTGCAGCCAGTAAAATTCAAGCTTTTAAGAATAAGCTTAGTCTCTGGCAAACTGAACTGAATAAAAACAACACCGACATGTTCCCTTTCTTCAACGATTTTATCAAGGAAAATAATATAGATATATTTACATTTAAAAACATCATTTCCAATCACATTGAAAAGTTAAAGAAACATTTTTGGAGAAGATTCGAGGATTTTCCTGAAAACGATCTTGGTTGGATTCGTGATCCATTTTCCTTTGACATATGCAGTTCAACTCTTCAAATTAGTGAGAAAAAGCAATTGATAGATCTAATTAGTGATTATACTCTTCGAAATCAATTTAAGACTCAGCCTTGCCGAAAATTTTGGCTATCCGTGGAAAAACAATATCCCGTTTTATGCAAGAATTTCATCAGAGTGTTAATACAATTTGCATCAACGTATTTATGTGAAACCGGATTTAGCAAACTAGTTTCAATAAAAACTAAATACCGCTCGCGTTTAAACCCTGAAGATGATATGTGAACCGCAATTAGCAACATACATCCAAACATCGATCAGATAATTAGAAACTCGCAGCCACATACATCTCATTAAAAGGCAATTTACTGATTTTTGTGTTATACAAAAAGTATTTTCTTCAAATTATAAATAAAATTAATATGAGTCAAATATGATGATGTTTTAATTCGATGAAACGGAAGAAATGGAAAGAAATGGACGAAATATACATCGTATTTGTGAACATTTATCTCAAGGGGTCGCCAAAAATTTTCTCTCTACAAAGGGGGTCGCAGTCGAAAAAAGTTTGCGCACCACTGGCTTAGAGAATGGTCGTTCGTTATTTTCATGCTATTTGTGCTAAAAGCAAATCAACACAACTCATTCAGTTTATTCAGTTGTTTTCAAAATTAATGTAAATATGGCGTGTGCGTTTTCGCTTTTACGCATATATAAAAGTACAATGATGAAATCAAAGCAGCGTCACAAGGATCATGAAACTTTTTAATTATTCAAAATGATAAAACGGGAATTAACGCAGATAACAGTTTGATTATGACTATTGATAACTCAATTATCATCGTATTCCATGTTGATTTTTTTTTTCATTCCTTTAAAAGTAAAAATGAGAAGATCATCTCACAAAGTAATGAATAGCTTCGCATAATAAGTTTAGAAAAATCCTTAATAACTTATTTAAAAACTTCCTAGATCAATTATTTTCAATTTAATATGTCATGTCATGTTAGTTTTATGAAAATAGGGATTGTTATTATTTTTTCTAGCGGAACATCACTTTCGCATTTAGGTAAGCAAGACCAAAATTTTTATTTTTTTTTATTTTTTCCTTTCTTTAATTAATATTTTAATCAAAGGTACGAATAAAAATGTAAGCGATTGATTTTTTATCGCAATTTCTCGATGTGTCATTCATTATTTAAAAAAAAAAATTCGCCTTTTCCATTTTTAAAATAAAATTTTTGACAACCTATTCCGATTTCATTACAAATTTTGTATTTTTGCCATATAAAATTACGCTTTATAAAATGAGGTAGATATTTGTGAACATCAAAAATTCTAAATTATTTTGATCATTATTGAATAATATAATAGAAAAGTAATAAGTATTAAGATAATAAGTATTAAGAATTTTTTTTTCCATGCATTATCCATTCCATCTTCGGACTAACTAATTTTATAATTGTGTGAAAAAATTTGATTTAATTTGCATTAAAAGTTCTGGAACTACAACATTTTCATTTTTTTTTAAATAAAATTTCGGTACCCAATTCCGATTTCGTTCAAATTTTGGTATTTTGCCATATAAAATAACATTTTATAAAATGAGGTGATTAATATTAAAAAAAATTATAAATAATACTAAGCTAAATTGTATAGATTTATGCAAGATTTTAAATTATTTTTATAAATATTTTTTTTCTAATATGAATATGACCACCCATTTTAATTCATAAATAAAAATTTAGTTTATAAGCTGATTTTGCAATTTCGAGACCAACGACATGACTATGTCAATGTGAACAGCATCACGCACCGACCGCCTTTATTTCCTAGACCAGCTGGTTCATATCGATTTAAAGCTGGGTGATCATCACTGCAATTTTATAAGCACAGGGGCTGGGGATATTTTTTTAAACTTTTTATTCATGGTGGAAAATATTTTTTTCTCAGCTCTCTTTATTTCCTTTTTAATTAAAAAGTATTTATAATTAGTTATTTAATATAAAAGTAGCACATTTTTTAAAAATTTTGTGAGTTCAGAGGATTCTGCGAAAATAATATTGGGAGCTTCATTTTGAATTAATTTTTAATTGGAATATACTTTTTATAACTTTTTTTTAAAACAATTTTTCCACATAAATCACAGTTTATCATAAAACTGGAGGAAAAAAAAAGTAATACGTCATGCTAGTTTTTTCTTTTGAAAATGGCGTTTTTCGGAACATTATGAAAGGAATATTGTGCATTGCATTAAAAAATAATTGAAAAAAATTGTTATTTTAATATGCATATATATATACAGTGAAACCATCAAGTTGACCACCCTTGGTAAGTTGGACACCTGCATAAATTGACCTCAATTATCAAGAACGGAATTTTTCCTATATAATATAAAGAAGTAAAACCTTTGCAACTTGACCACCTGTCTATCTTGTATGTTGACCACTGAAATAAGTCAATTTTGTCTAGGAGTATTATGAAATTCTATTCTAAAACCCTCATAACTTGACCGGAAAAAAAAATTTCAGAAAATTTTCTGTCATTTTGCAATGATTGTTAAAATTTCACTTGTTTGGTGAAATAGTGTAAAAAGCTAATCTAAACCCTTTTGAGAGTTAACAATCTGGGGAAACTGTAGGGGGTCAGCTTTTGACCATTTCTTTCATTCAATGCTGGTGTAAAGTCTAAACAACAATGAGGGAATATTTTTGTAACAAATAGGTTTGTAAGTGTAGTAATAACAGAATAAATTTTAAAGTGTTCAAATAATTTTGTTTTGTTTAAGTTTTCAAATTTACATGCTTTCGTGTTCTGATATTTGAAGAAATTATTTTTATTAAACACTTCACATGCATAACTAACGAAATAATTTTTAAAAAAAAAGTTAGTTAAACATTCGAATTATATGTAACAAACTGAAGTTCATTCAGGTTTAAACACATTTCTTAAGATATTCATTTGGCTATTTGCTAAATAAAATTTTTAAGTCAAGTAAAATTTTTTTTTAAATATATAGCAACATGATATAGGTAACGAAACAATGACCCACCCCATCTGTAAGTTGCCCACTAAAACAATGCACCACAAGTGGTCAACTTACACAAGTTTTACTGCATATATATATATATATATATATATATATATATATATATATATATATATATATATATATATATATAGAGAGAGAGAGAGAGAGAGAGAGAGAGAGAGAGAGATTGCATTTTTGTCGTATTCTGAAATATAGGGATTTATTTGAATATCAAAGGATTGTCCCACCCCCAGACTTCTGCTACATAGAAAATGGAACCTTTTTGGAAATCCTGGAATGCAGAACTATGAACGTAACACAGTACGTAATAGTAATTGAAATACTGGACTTTAATAGAACGAAAATAAGAAATTTTACACAATCAACTGTTTTTTCTTTCTTTTATTGACATACAGTGGAATTTATAAATAATAAAAAATAAAACAGCCTTTATTCTAGTTTATAATTACCCTTGGGGGTGAATGTTTTTCGGGGTTATTTTCATTTTTGTGTCGACGAGAGAAAAATGGCGGAAATGGCAGTGAAAGTAAATCAATTAGATGTTTACTGATCCGTAAATATGTTGATTAGAATAAGCATGTTGACACTGTTTAACATAATTTTAGAAAGCGTTTTATATAAAAGCTCTTGGGTGCAATAAGTTCACAACATTCACTAACAATAAACGATTACCGTTAACAACTAGCAAAATAGAGCTACTCATAATGTTGACAAAGGTAAGATTTTATTTTTCTTAGATTTTTTTCGAGAAAATTTTTCGCGTGATTTCCCCTCCCCCCACCCATTTTCAGATATCTAGAGCCTTCTGACTAATGACATGGGCTATAAGGCTTTCTAAATGTCTTGCTCACAACAATAAAAGTAATGTTGAATTTTATTAATATACAAAAATTAACAAAAAATCTGAACCGTGATGGCTCAGGGGATAGAGCGTTCGCCTCCCAATGAGGTGAACCGGGTACGAATCCCAGCGATGGCTGGTCGATACAACTTCCGCATCTGGCTAGCACTGACCTCTGTGCTGGCGTGAAATATCCTCCGTGTTAGATGGATCATGTGTTAATGTCCCTTTGTAGTCGGGCTAACCGTGGGAGGGTTTCGTGGTCTCCGTCTCTGTGCAGCGCAAATGCTGGTTAGTTCCATAAAAAAGTTAAAAGGCACTAAGGCAAAATTCTCTCGATACTTGATTCGGGAGTTCCCTTGTCTTCTGGATCGTGTTCAAAATTACAAGGCTACGTAATAAATGTCGCACTGGAGCCGTGTTGGCTCAGGGGATAGAGCGGTTTCACCTCAGTGCTAATGCAAAATATCATCAGTGGTAGACGGATCATGCGTTAAAGTCCCCTTGCCGTCAGGCTAACCAGAGGGGGTTTTCGTGGCTTTCCTCACCGTGTAACGCAAATGCCGGTTAGTTCCATAAAAAAGCTCTCCCCGAAGGCAAAAATTCTCTCGATACTTGATCCAAGAGTTCCCTTGTCATCTCATCTGAATTGGGTTTAAAATTACAGGGCATTAGTGGTCATAAACCCAAAATTGGGTTGGCTGTTCAACGACAGTTATAAAATGAAAAGGTAAATGAATGATCCTTGCATTTCTGTAGTTACAAAAAAGAATTATGATGCTTGAATGCTGGATACTGATTTAAAAATTTAGGATTTTCAAATAAATGAAGTATTAAATATTAAGATATTAATGATTATGGATATTAATGATTAAGAAATGAGGTATAAACGATTTTTTTTAAATTTCATGCAAAGTGTTAACTGTTTTAAGCAAACTCTACTACTCACTGAAAAGAAGGCAATCAGCAAACAGAATTGACCAATTTTTTTTTCTTTCCAAAATAATTATTGTGTTTCCTGTGTTTCCAAAATAATAAAATTTTCACTATTTAATTATCTATATCTTATTGAATAAGATTTATGTTATAAAAAAGCAACTATAAATACATTTAAGCTTTAAAATAGATATAAAAAAGTTAAATAATCATTTATATCCAACTTAAGAGGTTGAAAAGGGTTCTCTGAATTATTATTGTTGGTCTCATTATTTGTTACTCGGGCACTGCTTACTACGTAATTCCTTGTTGACATTTATTCCATTAGAATTATGTTGATTCGTGGTTGTTCAAAGGTTAGAGCGATCGCCTACCAATACGGTGACCTGGGTTCGAATCTTAACGATGGAATGTCGACACGAATCCCACACCTGGCTTGCACCGACCACAGTGCTGACGTAAAATATCCTCAGTGGTAGACGAGTCGTGATTTGAATACCATAACTGATTAAGATGGGAATAGGAAGAATGTCCGAACAGCTTTAAAACATCTTAGAAACAAATATTTCTTTTTAGAAAAAAAAAAAAGAAAGAGCTTGGAAAAAGTTAGTGTACGCTTTGTACAGAAAAAACTATTTTGATCTGTTAGAAAAATTTGAGGGATTTTCTTAAGAGTTCAAAAAACAGGATATTTTAACAATATTGGTATACGAGCTGCGATAGCTCAGGGGATAGAGCACTCGCCCTCCTATGAGGTGAACCGGGTTTGAATCCCAGCTATGGCTGATTGATATGAATTCCGCATCCGGCTTACATCGACCACAAATGTAAAATACCATCAATGGTAGACGATCATGGGTGAGAGTCCCCTTGCCGTCAGGCTGACCATAAGAAGTGTTCGCGGTTATACTGCTCAAGTTATGCAAATGCGAGTTTGTTCCATCGAGAAGTCCTTAGCGGAGGCAAATTTCTCCCACTGTTTAATCCAGGATTTCCTTTGTCTTCTGGATTGGGTTCAAAATTACAGGGCTACGTAGTTGGTAAGCTTATAAAATTGGGTCTGGTTTAACAACGACGGTTATGAATATGAACTAGATTACTGTTATAAAATAAAGCATTTATAAATACAATTAAGCTTAATAAGTATGAATTAAATACTAAAAATTGAGTGATAATTTCAATTCCTCAGACCAGACAAATCAGGATACGGTTTTGGAATTTGATAGCTGTTAGATTAATGCTTAATTTTCGGCCCCTCGTCCGACGAGTTATTCCATAAATGTCACTTTGTTAAAAAGTTGCTTCAATTTTGAGTGCTTTTTCGCGAAGGTTACGTGTAATTAAATGTGTGCTATATTTTCATTTCATTAAAAGAGTGCTAAATGGTTATTAAAATGATATTTGCTATCAGAATTAGCGGACGGATTGCCGAGCTTCTGTTAAAGTATACTTAAATGCTGAGTTTATTATAGTAAATACATTATGGTAAATATATTATAATAAATCATTAGTATAAACTTATATTACAGAAATATTATATGTATGGTAAATCTGATAGTTATTAAGTATTTTATTTCATTTTATAATCGTCGTTGAACAGTCGACCCAAATTTGGGTTTACGACTACTAAAATCCAACTTAGCCTTGTAATTTTGAACTAAATCCAGAAGACAAGGGAACTCCTGGATATAGAATAGGGGGAAATTCACTAATTAGTATTTTCATTACATGAAGAGGAAAACCACGAAAAATTCCCACTTTCAGCTTGACGGTAAGGGGACTCTAACTCATAATCCGTCTACCACCGTCTATCACGAAACTCTATCCTCTGAGCCATAGTGGCTCAATACTATGTATAGTAAATATTTATATTAAATCTGATTTTTCTTTTTTTCAGATCATCCTCAGTTGTCTTTTGATAGCAGTTACTGCAGCTGATCATCATCATGATCATCATGAGGTGAAGATTTTTTTTATTAGATTTGTTGTAACAAATTCAAGCTCTTATTTAAAATTACAAACTTCTGAATATATTGAAGAATTTTAATGCGTCATATTTTAAAATTGATAAACTTCTTCTCCAAACGGAAATATATCGGAAAAGCTGCTAGATAAACTTTTTTACTCTTAATATTATCCATAACGTTTCTATTTATACCTTTAAGTCTATTACGGTGGAATCTCATAAATAGAATTTCGACTTATTTCCAACTAACTAGAGCATTTAAATGTCTATTGGAGCTCTGGTGACATTGTAAATTTCATGTCATAACAAGTTAAGCACAATTCCTCTCCCAAAGGAATTTATTGCCAATCCAAATCCATTTTTGTCTCAGCTAAAGTGATCAAACTAGACTGACAAACTATAATTTATGTTTTTACTTTTTCATAAAATATTACTTCTCGTTTACAGAAATTTGGCCCACTCTGACTGACTATCCCAGAAAGCATGCAACCTTACGACAATCATGCGTCGGAATTTTTTTTTTTCTATTGTCACGAAAATATTTGTACTAAAAACCTTTATACAATGAAGCAAAAATATTGCTGTTTCAAACCTTTCTTCCTAAAAGGATTAAAAATTATTTTTTAAAAAGTATTGTCACTTAGGTAAAATGGTGTGACGTTCTAGCTGACGTCACACTAACGATAGGATCAAATTGCATCATCCTTTAAAATTTCATGACAAGGTGGATTTTAGCTGAGCAAACGAGACTTCGCAAAAAGAAACCTTATAACGACCTAGATTTAAGATTACTTTCAGCTTGAGAATAGCTTTATTAAAGGATTTTTTCACGCTTCTATTTTAGCTGAGCAAAAAGAAACCTTATAATTATCTAGATTTAAGATTATTTTCACCTTGAGACTAGCTTTATTAAAGGATTTTTTCACGCTTCTATTTCAGCTGAGCAAACAAGACTTAGCAAAAAGAAACCTTATAACGATCTAGATTTAAGATTATTTTCAGCTTGAGACTAGCTTTATTAAAGAATTTTTCAAGCTTCTATTTTAGCTGAGCAAACGAGTCTTAGCAAAAAGAAACCTTTTAATTATCTAGATTTAAACCGGCCTGGTGGCCGAGCGGTTAGCGTGCCTGACTGCGAAGCCATAGGCTGCGGATTCGAATCCCGCTCTGGGCATGGATGTTTCTTTCTCTCTTTGTGCTGTCCTCTGTTGTGTGTGTGCATGATGTGTGAATGTGGCCCACCCTATAAACGCGTTTGTGGCAGTGTGGCGTGGGCAATGTTGCTCGCCTCCGTGACTTTGGTTCACAGGTGCCCACTGGGTAACGCCAAATGAGCAACAATTCTGGCATAGTATAGGCAAAAGATTCAAATTCAGTGCCTGCCATTGGAAATTTTTTATTATCTAGATTTAAGATTATTTTCACTTTGAGACCAGCTTTATTAAAGGATTTTTTCACGCTTGAAAACCCTAAGTCAACCTTGTTTTAAGGTTTTTATATAGAAGCGTGTTTTCCAAGGTTTTGGATTAGAGTAGATTGTCACAGATCTGGTTTTAAGGTTAGAAGGTTTACACGTAAACCGCATTTCAAATCTTTTTAGGTTTACATTAAAAAGTTTTTGCAGAGTGAAAATGAACCTTATTTTGCTACCTGGATATAGAACTGACATTTCATTTTGACAAAAACCCGATAGTTGTTTCTTAAATGGTATAAGCAAAACATTTCATCAATCCAACACCCCACGTCCTTCGAATGTGACAAAATAAGTACGAACAACGATAAGATTACTATTGTCATTCCAGTAAGCTTAAAAAAAAAAATAAATATCAAAATTGTTTTTTTCTTCTCTCTTTTATTTACTTTTCGGAATGTAAGATTAAGTTTTCTAACTGTTTTGCTTCCTCTCTAAATCAACTATATAAGAACAGTTAATGGGGAAAAAACTCTTATACTATATTGTACACAAAGAGTAAATTCAACATTCGGGAGATTTACCAAATTTACGTGAGCTTCTGTACGCTCCCGTATGTAAGATTTTAAGTAATTGCGCATGTGTCAGTTCAGGGAAAATGCGCATGCGTCCGGGAAAAAATATCAAACTCCCGTAAGTGAAAATAAGAAATTCTGCAAAAATTCGTAAGTTAAAAGTGCTAACGTAGTTGAATGGCATTTTAACTTCGACCACGAAGTCAAAACAAACGTTTACAATTAACGTAGGCCATCTTTTTAAAGCTGTAGCATATGATTCAATATGCTTTACTATGAGTAAAAATGCAGATCTATGAGCAGAAATATTTTGTCGATTACATATTTTGATGAATTCAGGAATAAAGAACGCAAATTATTATTATTATTAATAATATTCAAAAAAATATTTTTGAACTTATATTGATTATTTAGCTTCTTTTAACTAAATTGCATAGTTAAAACAAATATATTTTATAATTTCCAAATAGCGAAGATATAACTGGTTTCTTATGGAATTGGTGTAATAAATATACTTAATATGTAAGAATCTTTGCGTAAGAATACAGAATGCGTCACTTAAGAGAACTGATACTTGACGGGCTGAAGTTACTCGAAATAGAATGGAAAGAACAGACTCTAAACTTTAACTCTCTAAACTTTAAATTACTTGTGCAGGGTAATTTGCTATGAAAAATTTTCTCCCGCGGTATCCTCTTAAGTTGTTTTTCATTTTCTCTGATGGTTCGAATTGCTATAAAATAAATTGTTCCGTCTCGCCTAGCATCATCATGCTCACCCCTACAAGTTCGGATATGTAGCGAAAGGCAAAGACGGATCCCACCACAGACACGAGGAAGGTGATGGACACGGAGGAGTGAAGGGCAGCTACGGATACGTTGACCATCATGGAATCCACCGAGAAGTCCACTATGTAGCGGATAAGGAAGGATTCAGAGCAGAAGTCAAGACCAATGAACCCGGAACAGCCAATCAGGATCCAGCTCACGTCAAACTTCATTCTCATGCTTCTCACCATCACCATCAAGAACCACATCATCATCATCACCAAGAACCTCACCATGCTCATTATCATCATCACCAACAACCTCACCATGCTCATCATCATGAGCACCATGGACATCAATGGAAACATCATGCTTAAATTTAAAAAAAAAAGAAAATAAAAATCTCTTAACCTTGGATATATGCTCATTAAATTATAGTTATTCTTTCCACATAGTATCTAGTTAAAAATGCATTTTAGACACCTCTAGTTCATCAAATAATTTCCAGACGTTAAAATCAATTGATTAGATTAATTAATTAATTAATAAATTGATTCCTCCAATTGTAATTTTGAAAAGCAAATATTTATTAATTTCGTTGTAGCACATAAACAAATTAGTTTAGTTGTCTAAATATAATATTTAATATTCATAAATTCTAAAAAAAGAAAAGAAAGCAGAATTTAAGGGAGCTCTTTTGGTGTATCTCTTTTTTCAGTAGAATGTATAATATAGGCAGTGGCAAGATTAAGTATAGTTTGTCTAAAGTAAGAACTTCCCTAGCCATTCGTCTGGAGCCGTGGTGGTGGCTATGGTAACGAGATATAACTATTTCAAGTAGGGGATGTGGGTTCATTGTTTAGGACAGGTTTTGGCTCAGGACGGTGAGAGAACGGGAATATTTCACTTTGGTCCATTGTGTTAGCCCTAGAGTGAAGAGAAACCACCCTCCCTGAAAGGCGCTATTCTTGTTTCCATAGCAGCAGACGGCCTCAGACCTTGTGGCGGGGGGAATTTCTTACCATATACAAACTATATAAGCCCATTTGTTTGGTTTAGAATACATAAATAGAAAAATTTCTCTTATAAATGGTAAAATTTCGCGTAAAATAATAAAAAAATCACAATAATAAAACTTGCAAGAATATTAAGCCTGTTCACATATCGCCTCGTACGCATAACGTAAGCGGAGTGATACACCGGAAGTTCTTCCGGTTTTAGGATGTTTGTTATTGTTTACATTCAGTCAACCATCCATAAGAAACATCTGTAGTATGAAAATCAAAAATATTTTTAAAAAATAAAATGATAAATATTCCGTGACGATATGTATCGGGTGCTTTTAAATTAAAAAGGAAAATTAATATAGCAGTATAATTGGGTTTTGTGGTGTTACTTGTGTCAAATTATGATGGTTAAAATAAGCGATTTATTCTTCGTTTACTATTAAGTACTGTTAGCTTATTCTAGGTGTGGGTCATTACTGATGAATAAAATAATAATCAAGAAAGCTTATTGTTGTGTTCAAAAATATGTTGGGTTTGAAATATTAGCTTACATATTCTTCATCTTTAAATAAATGGTTGCTTATCGGTTATGGATGGTTGACTGAATGTAAACAATAACAAGCTACCTAAAACCGGAAGAACTTCCGGTGTATCACTCCGCTTACATTATGCTTACGAGGTGGTATGTGAACAGGCTTAATATTCTAGGAAGCTTTATTATTATAATTTTTTATTATATTTGCGCTTAATTTTACTTTTCATAAGAGTTATCAGCTATTTATAAATTCCAACAAGCCATGCGCCTAAAAAAAAATTAGGAAAATTAATATCACAGCCTAAGGTTTTTTTAATATTTTTTTTACATATATATATATAACCGTCGTTGAATATCCGACCCAATTTTTTGGGTTTGTAACTACTAATGTTCACCTTCGTAGCCTTGTAATTTTGAATCCATTCCAGAAGACAAGGGAACTTCTAAATCGAGTATTGGGAGAAATATTTGCCTTCGTGGAGGACTTTTTGATGGAGCTAACCCGTATTTGCGTTACATGGAGAGGAAGACCACGAGAACCTCCCACGGTTAGCCTGACGGCAAGGGGACTTTAACCCATGATCCGTCTACAACTGAGGATATTTCACGTCAGCACTGTGGTCAGTGCAAGCCGGATGCGGAATTCGTATCAACTGGGATTCGAACCCGGTTCGCCTCATTGGAAGGCGAATGCTCTATCCCCTGAGCCATCGCAGCTCAGGTGTAAGGTTTGTCATGTTTTGAGTGCTATCCCATATTTGGCTATATTTGTGTAAATTATCGCCGTTTGTAATTTTTGGAGTAACATCATATCAAGCCTGTCGAGTCTTTAGAATTTATTTGTTGTTTGCTTCGTTGATAGTTAGATTAAAAGAACGGGTTATATTGTAAAGATTATAAGTATCATAATATTGGATGGTACGTTTTTTCAAGCTTTAGGCTTTAAAATTCGGTCGGAAGTAATTTCCCGGAAGTCTTACTGCGAATTTTAACTCCAAGCACCGCATAACTTTACACTGTCAATTATCCATAGCGACCATTAAAACCAAGTTAGCTAACGAGTATCAATAAAGTCCGATTCTGGTTTAAGCATGTAGTGTATCTACCACTACAAAAATTCCCCAGTATATAAGACAATTTCCTAGTATATAAGACATGTTAACTCGATTCTATGTTGCGATACCTTTTCATAGATGAAGGTTGACATGGTCGAATTCTACTCACCAACCACGACCGTGAACTTAATACAGCTCTCACATTGAGCAAAAAGTACGGTGGTCGTAATATAGTTCTCCTGGCTTCTCACATAAAACAGCAATGAATCAATTAGTGGTATCCGCTCATCGAATTCTACCACAAATTAAATTCTGGTTGGGGAGTACTGTAGTGTATCTACCACTATATAAAATTCGAATTCGAATTCCCTAGTATATAAGATATGTTAACTCGATTCTACGTTGGGGTACCTTTTCATAGATGAAGGTTGACATGATCGAATTCT
Source organism: Parasteatoda tepidariorum (assembly GCF_982258835.1). Taxonomy (NCBI): domain Eukaryota; kingdom Metazoa; phylum Arthropoda; class Arachnida; order Araneae; family Theridiidae; genus Parasteatoda; species Parasteatoda tepidariorum. The sequence continues at coordinate 95,903,429 of NC_141758.1, read as the reverse complement.
ACTCACCAACCACGACCGTGAACTTAATACAGCTCTCACATTCAGCAAAAAGTACGGTGGTCGTAATATAGTTCTCCTGGCTTCTCACATAAAACAGCAATGAATAAACTAGTGGTATCCGCTCATCGAATTCTACCACAAATTAAATTCTGGTTGGGGAGTACTGTAGTGTATCTACCACTATATAAAATTCGAATTCCAATTCCCTAGCATAAAAGATATGTTAACTCGATTCTATGTTGGGGTACCTTTTCATAGATGATGGTTGACATGGTCGAATTCTACTCACCAACCACGACCGTGAACTTAATACAGCTCTCACATTGAGCAAAAAGTACGGTGGTCGTAATATAGTTCTCCTGGCTTCTCACATAAAACAGCAATGAATCAATTAGTGGTATCAGCTCATCGAATTCTACCACAAATTAAATTCTGGTTGGGGAGTACTGTAGTGTATCTACCACTATATAAAATTCGAATTCCAATTCCCTAGTATATAAGATATGTTAACTCGATTCTATGTTGGGGTACATTTTCATAGATGAAGGTTGACATGGTCGAATTCTACTCACCAACCACGACCGTGAACTTAATACAGCTCTCACATTCAGCAAAAAGTACGGTGGTCGTAATATAGTTCTCCTTTCTTCTCACATAAAACAGCAATGAATCAACTAGTGGTATCCGCTCATCGAATTCTACCACAAATTAAATTCTGGTTGGGGAGTACTGTAGTGTATCTACCACTATATAAAATTCGAATTCCAATTCCCTAGTATATAAGATATGTTAACTCGATTCTATGTTGGGGTACCTTTTCATAGATGAAGGTTGACATGGTCGAATTCTACTCAACAACCACGACCGTGAACTTAATACAGCTCTCACATTCAGCAAAAAGTACGGTGGTCGTAATATAGTTCTCCTTTCTTCTCACATAAAACAGCAATGAATCAACTAGTGGTATCCGCTCATCGAATTCTACCACAAATTAAATTCTGGTTGGGGAGTACTGTAGTGTATCTACCACTATATAAAATTCGAATTCCAATTCCCTAGTATATAAGATATGTTAACTCGATTCTACGTTGGGGTACCTTTTCATAGATGAAGGTTGACATGATCGAATTCTACTCACCAACCACGACCGTGAACTTAATACAGCTCTCACATTCAGCAAAAAGTACGGTGGTCGTAATATAGTTCTCCTGGCTTCTCACATAAAACAGCAATGAATAAACTAGTGGTATCCGCTCATCGAATTCTACCACAAATTAAATTCTGGTTGGGGAGTACTGTAGTGTATCTACCACTATATAAAATTCGAATTCCAATTCCCTAGCATAAAAGATATGTTAACTCGATTCTATGTTGGGGTACCTTTTCATAGATGATGGTTGACATGGTCGAATTCTACTCACCAACCACGACCGTGAACTTAATACAGCTCTCACATTGAGCAAAAAGTACGGTGGTCGTAATATAGTTCTCCTGGCTTCTCACATAAAACAGCAATGAATCAATTAGTGGTATCCGCTCATCGAATTCTACCACAAATTAAATTCTGGTTGGGGAGTACTGTAGTGTATCTACCACTATATAAAATTCGAATTCCAATTCCCTAGTATATAAGATATGTTAACTCGATTCTATGTTGGGGTACCTTTTCATAGATGAAGGTTGACATGGTCGAATTCTACTCACCAACCACGACCGTGAACTTAATACAGCTCTCACATTCAGCAAAAAGTACGGTGGTCGTAATATAGTTCTCCTTTCTTCTCACATAAAACAGCAATGAATCAACTAGTGGTATCCGCTCATCGAATTCTAATACAAATTAAATTCTGGTTGGGGAGTACTGTAGTGTATCTACCACTATATAAAATTCGAATTCCAATTCCCTAGTATATAAGATATGTTAACTCGATTCTATGTTGGGGTACCTTTTCATAGATGAAGGTTGACATGGTCGAATTCTACTCACCAACCACGACCGTGAACTTAATACAGCTCTCACATTCAGCAAAAAGTACGGTGGTCGTAATATAGTTCTCCTTTCTTCTCACATAAAACAGCAATGAATCAACTAGTGGTATCCGCTCATCGAATTCTACCACAAATTAAATTCTGGTTGGGGAGTACTGTAGTGTATCTACCACTATATAAAATTCGAATTCCAATTCCCTAGTATATAAGATATGTTAACTCGATTCTATGTTGGGGTACCTTTTCATAGATGAAGGTTGACATGGTCGAATTCTACTCACCAACCACGACCGTGAACTTAATACAGCTCTCACATTCAGCAAAAAGTACGGTGGTCGTAATATAGTTCTCCTTTCTTCTCACATAAAACAGCAATGAATCAACTAGTGGTATCCGCTCATCGAATTCGACCACAAATTAAATTCTGGTTGGGGAGTACTGTAGTGTATCTACCACTATATAAAATTCGAATTCCAATTCCCTAGTATATAAGATATGTTAACTCGATTCTACGTTGGGGTACCTTTTCATAGATGAAGGTTGACATGATCGAATTCTACTCACCAACCACGACCGTGAACTTAATACAGCTCTCACATTCAGCAAAAAGTACGGTGGTCGTAATATAGTTCTCCTGGCTTCTCACATAAAACAGCAATGAATAAACTAGTGGTATCCGCTCATCGAATTCTACCACAAATTAAATTCTGGTTGGGGAGTACTGTAGTGTATCTACCACTATATAAAATTCGAATTCCAATTCCCTAGCATAAAAGATATGTTAACTCGATTCTATGTTGGGGTACCTTTTCATAGATGATGGTTGACATGGTCGAATTCTACTCACCAACCACGACCGTGAACTTAATACAGCTCTCACATTGAGCAAAAAGTACGGTGGTCGTAATATAGTTCTCCTGGCTTCTCACATAAAACAGCAATGAATCAATTAGTGGTCTCCGCTCATCGAATTCCACCACAAATTAAATTCTGGTTGGGGAGTACTGTAGTGTATCTACCACTATATAAAATTCGAATTCCAATTCCCTAGTATATAAGATATGTTAACTCGATTCTATGTTGGGGTACCTTTTCATAGATGAAGGTTGACATGGTCGAATTCTACTTACCAACCACGACCGTGAACTTAATACAGCTCTCACATTCAGCAAAAAGTACGGTGGTCGTAATATAGTTCTCCTTTCTTCTCACATAAAACAGCAATGAATCAACTAGTGGTATCCGCTCATCGAATTCTACCACAAATTAAATTCTGGTTGGGGAGTACTGTAGTGTATCTACCACTATATAAAATTCGAATTCCAATTCCCTAGTATATAAGATATGTTAACTCGATTCTACGTTGGGGTACCTTTTCATAGATGAAGGTTGACATGATCGAATTCTACTCACCAACCACGACCGTGAACTTAATACAGCTCTCACATTCAGCAAAAAGTACGGTGGTCGTAATATAGTTCTCCTGGCTTCTCACATAAAACAGCAATGAATAAACTAGTGGTATCCGCTCATCGAATTCTACCACAAATTAAATTCTGGTTGGGGAGTACTGTAGTGTATCTACCACTATATAAAATTCGAATTCCAATTCCCTAGCATAAAAGATATGTTAACTCGATTCTATGTTGGGGTACCTTTTCATAGATGATGGTTGACATGGTCGAATTCTACTCACCAACCACGACCGTGAACTTAATACAGCTCTCACATTGAGCAAAAAGTACGGTGGTCGTAATATAGTTCTCCTGGCTTCTCACATAAAACAGCAATGAATCAATTAGTGGTATCCGCTCATCGAATTCCACCACAAATTAAATTCTGGTTGGGGAGTACTGTAGTGTATCTACCACTATATAAAATTCGAATTCCAATTCCCTAGTATATAAGATATGTTAACTCGATTCTATGTTGGGGTACCTTTTCATAGATGAAGGTTGACATGGTCGAATTCTACTTACCAACCACGACCGTGAACTTAATACAGCTCTCACATTCAGCAAAAAGTACGGTGGTCGTAATATAGTTCTCCTTTCTTCTCACATAAAACAGCAATGAATCAACTAGTGGTATCCGCTCATCGAATTCTACCACAAATTAAATTCTGGTTGGGGAGTACTGTAGTGTATCTACCACTATATAAAATTCGAATTCCAATTCCCTAGTATATAAGATATGTTAACTCGATTCTATGTTGGGGTACCTTTTCATAGATGAAGGTTGACATGGTCGAATTCTACTCACCAACCACGACCGTGAACTTAATACAGCTCTCACATTCAGCAAAAAGTACGGTGGTCGTAATATAGTTCTCCTTTCTTCTCACATAAAACAGCAATGAATCAACTAGTGGTATCCGCTCATCGAATTCTACAACAAATTAAATTCTGGTTGGGGAGTACTGTAGTGTATCTACCACTATATAAAATTCGAATTCCAATTCCCTAGTATATAAGATATGTTAACTCGATTCTACGTTGGGGTACCTTTTCATAGATGAAGGTTGACATGATCGAATTCTACTCACCAACCACGACCGTGAACTTAATACAGCTCTCACATTCAGCAAAAAGTACGGTGGTCGTAATATAGTTCTCCTGGCTTCTCACTTAAAACAGCAATGAATCAATTAGTGGTATCCGCTCATCGAATTCTACCACAAATTAAATTCTGGTTGGGGAGTACTGTAGTGTATCTACCACTATATAAAATTCGAATTCCAATTCCCTAGTATATAAGATATGTTAACTCGATTCTACGTTGGGGTACCTTTTCATAGATGAAGGTTGACATGATCGAATTCTACTCACCAACCACGACCGTGAACTTAATACAGCTCTCACATTCAGCAAAAAGTACGGTGGTCGTAATATAGTTCTCCTTTCTTCTCACATAAAACAGCAATGAATCAATTAGTGGTATCCGCTCATCGAATTCTACCACAAATTAAATTCTGGTTGGGGAGTACTGTAGTGTATCTACCACTATATAAAATTCGAATTCCAATTCCCTAGTATATAAGATATGTTAACTCGATTCTATGTTGGGGTACCTTTTCATAGATGAAGGTTGACATGGTCGAATTCTACTCACCAACCACGATCGTGAACTTAATACAGCTCTCACATTCAGCAAAAAGTACGGTGGTCGTAATATAGTTCTCCTTTCTTCTCACATAAAACAGCAATGAATCAACTAGTTGTATCCGCTCATCGAATTCTACCACAAATTAAATTCTGGTTGGGGAGTACTGTAGTGTATCTACCACTATATAAAATTCGAATTCCAATTCCCTAGTATATAAGATATGTTAACTCGATTCTATGTTGGGGTACCTTTTCATAGATGAAGGTTGACATGGTCGAATTCTACTCACCAACCACGACCGTGAACTTAATACAGCTCTCACATTCAGCAAAAAGTACGGTGGTCGTAATATAGTTCTCCTGGCTTCTCACATAAAACAGCAATGAATCAATTAGTGGTATCCGCTCATCGAATTCTACCACAAATTAAATTCTGGTTGGGGAGTACTGTAGTGTATCTACCACTATATAAAATTCGAATTCCAATTCCCTAGTATATAAGATATGTTAACTCGATTCTACGTTGGGGTACCTTTTCATAGATGAAGGTTGACATGATCGAATTCTACTCACCAACCACGACCGTGAACTTAATACAGCTCTCACATTGAGCAAAAAGTACGGTGGTCGTAATATAGTTCTCCTTTCTTCTCACATAAAACAGCAATGAATCAATTAGTGGTATCCGCTCATCGAATTCTACCACAAATTAAATTCTGGTTGGGGAGTACTGTAGTGTATCTACCACTATATAAAATTCGAATTCCAATTCCCTAGTATATAAGATATGTTAACTCGATTCTATGTTGGGGTACCTTTTCATAGATGAAGGTTGACATGATCGAATTCTACTCACCAACCACGACCGTGAACTTAATACAGCTCTCACATTCAGCAAAAAGTACGGTGGTCGTAATATAGTTCTCCTTTCTTCTCACATAAAACAGCAATGAATCAATTAGTGGTATCCGCTCATCGAATTCTACCACAAATTAAATTCTGGTTGGGGAGTACTGTAGTGTATCTACCACTATATAAAATTCGAATTCCAATTCCCTAGTATATAAGATATGTTAACTCGATTCTATGTTGGGGTACCTTTTCATAGATGAAGGTTGACATGGTCGAATTCTACTCACCAACCACGACCGTGAACTTAATACAGCTCTCACATTCAGCAAAAAGTACGGTGGTCGTAATATAGTTCTCCTTTCTTCTCACATAAAACAGCAATGAATCAACTAGTGGTATCCGCTCATCGAATTCTACCACAAATTAAATTCTGGTTGGGGAGTACTGTAGTGTATCTACCACTATATAAAATTCGAATTCCAATTCCCTAGTATATAAGATATGTAACTCGATTCTACGTTGGGGTACCTTTTCATAGATGAAGGTTGACATGATCGAATTCTACTCACCAACCACGACCGTGAACTTAATACAGCTCTCACATTCAGCAAAAAGTACGGTGGTCGTAATATAGTTCTCCTGGTTTCTCACATAAAACAGCAATGAATAAACTAGTGGTATCCGCTCATCGAATTCTACTACAAATTAAATTCTGGTTGGGGAGTACTGTAGTGTATCTACCACTATATAAAATTCGAATTCCAATTCCCTAGCATAAAAGATATGTTAACTCGATTCTATGTTGGGGTACCTTTTCATAGATGATGGTTGACATGGTCGAATTCTACTCACCAACCACGACCGTGAACTTAATACAGCTCTCACATTGAGCAAAAAGTACGGTGGTCGTAATATAGTTCTCCTGGCTTCTCACATAAAACAGCAATGAATCAATTAGTGGTATCCGCTCATCGAATTCTACCACAAATTAAATTCTGGTTGGGGAGTACTGTAGTGTATCTACCACTATATAAAATTCGAATTTCAATTCCCTAGTATATAAGATATGTTAACTCGATTCTATGTTGGGGTACCTTTTCATAGATGAAGGTTGACATGGTCGAATTCTACTCACCAACCACGACCGTGAACTTAATACAGCTCTCACATTCAGCAAAAAGTACGGTGGTCGTAATATAGTTCTCCTTTCTTCTCACATAAAACAGCAATGAATCAACTAGTGGTATCCGCTCATCGAATTCTACCACAAATTAAATTCTGGTTGGGGAGTACTGTAGTGTATCTACCACTATATAAAATTCGAATTCCAATTCCCTAGTATATAAGATATGTTAACTCGATTCTATGTTGGGGTACCTTTTCATAGATGAAGGTTGACATGGTCGAATTCTACTCACCAACCACGACCGTGAACTTAATACAGCTCTCACATTCAGCAAAAAGTACGGTGGTCGTAATATTGTTCTCCTTTCTTCTCACATAAAACAGCAATGAATCAACTAGTGGTATCCGCTCATCGAATTCTACCACAAATTAAATTCTGGTTGGGGAGTACTGTAGTGTATCTACCACTATATAAAATTCGAATTCCAATTCCCTAGTATATAAGATATGTTAACTCGATTCTACGTTGGGGTACCTTTTCATAGATGAAGGTTGACATGGTCGAATTCTACTCACCAACCACGACCGTGAACTTAATACAGCTCTCACATTCAGCAAAAAGTACGGTGGTCGTAATATAGTTCTCCTTTCTTCTCACATAAAACAGCAATGAATCAACTAGTGGTATCCGCTCATCGAATTCTACCACAAATTAAATTCTGGTTGGGGAGTACTGTAGTGTATCTACCACTATATAAAATTCGAATTCCAATTCCCTAGTATATAAGATATGTTAACTCGATTCTACGTTGGGGTACCTTTTCATAGATGAAGGTTGACATGGTCGAATTCTACTCACCAACCACGACCGTGAACTTAATACAGCTCTCACATTCAGCAAAAAGTACGGTGGTCGTAATACAGTTCTCCTGGCTTCTCACATAAAACAGCAATGAATCAACTAGTGGTATTCGCTCATCGAATTCTACCACAAATTAAATTCTGGTTGGGGAGTACTGTAGTGTATCTACCACTATATAAAATTCGAATTCCAATTCCCTAGTATATAAGATATGTTAACTCGGTTCTACGTTGGGGTACCTTTTCATAGATGAAGGTTGACATGGTCAAATTCTACTCACCAGCCACGACCGTGAACTTAATACAGCTCTCACATTCAGCAAAAAGTACGGTGGTCGTAATATAGTTCTCCTTTCTTCTCACATAAAACAGCAATGAATCAACTAGTAGTATCCGCTCATCGAATTCTACCACAAATTAAATTCTGGTTGGGGAGTACTGTAGTGTATCTACCACTATATAAAATTCGAATTCCAATTCCCTAGTATATAAGATATGTTAACTCGGTTCTACGTTGGGGTACCTTTTCATAGATGAAGGTTGACATGGCCGAATTCTACTCACCAGCCACGACCGTGAACTTAATACAGCTCTCACATTCAGCAAAAAGTACGGTGGTCGTAATATAGTTCTCCTTGCTTCTCACATAAAACAGCAATGAATCAACTAGTGGTATCCGCTCATCGAATTCTACCACAAATTAAATTCTGGTTGGGGAGTACTGTAGTGTATCTACCACTATATAAAATTCGAATTCCAATTCCCTAGTATATGAGATATGTTAACTCGATTCTATGTTGGGGTACCTTTTCATAGATGAAGGTTGACATGGTCGAATTCTACTCACCAACATGCAAAAGTATGAAAAAATAAATTTTGAAGTTTATGCTTACATATTTGGAAGTCAAAAAAGATTATGCTCATTAAAAATACTAATTACTTTTCAAATCCAAATAACGATTAATATATTAGGAAAAAGCTTTTACAATAATTAGGGGAGAGTCGGACAAAACGGGATACCATTATTGTTTTTATTTACTACGGAATATCTGTTTAGGTAAACCATACATTATTTTTTTTTTAGCTACAACATTTATTGAAGCACACAAAAAACATATTTTCAACTAATTTTAATGACAGCGAAATAGAAAAAAAAATTCATTTCCAAACTCTTACATATCCCGTTTTAGCATACCTGGGTTGGATAAAACGGAATAGGGTTTACAATGTGTAATTTTTGGCATAAAACTAAGTGAAAAGCATAATTAAGTGACAGAGAACTGCAAAGCAAAATTTCCATAAATTATATTCATGGGATTTTACTGTTCTAACACTTTTATATAGATTATTCTTTTATAAGTAAGTACACAAAAAATATGATGCTACATTTGTTTTTAAAGACTATGAGTTTTAAAGCATGAAGGCTTATTTTCGCAATTTTCGTTGCCGAGATATGCCTTGTGCTCTTAATCAAGAGATTTCTTTGCAGCCTTTTCTTCAATTCTCTTGGTTCTTTTTTGTAGTTTAATCACCCTTTCCTTTCCTTCCATTTCTAACTCACTTTTATTTCTAATTTACTCCCTTGATGTCGCAACATCCCTGAAAGACTCTTTAATAATCAAGTATTTAAATTCTACAGTAAACAAAGAGAAGAATTCTTTTTAGAATTTAACGTAGAATTGAGCAATTCAGAAAATTAAGAAGTTTATATATAAAAAAGCTCTAGTCTTCATCAGAGAAATCCATTACAATTAGTTCTAAAGAAAGATGCGAGATCCTAGAGTCGAAAATAAAAAGCTTAATAATGAACGTTAATAAACAAATTTTGCATGAAGAGACTAAATTTTTCAAAAATATATATTGCTAATATAAATAAGTTGTTCAAAAAGCCTAGGCCTACATTAATATACGACTATTTTAAAATATAATAATCCAACAAATAAATAGGTGGATAAAACGGGACATACAAAACTCTATCCCGTTTTATCCAACTCATACGTGTCCCGTTTTGTCCGACTCCGACACTTTTTGAAACAAACATGGCTGCTGCCTAAATGTGAAAAGAAAATTAGATAGACTGCACATAAAAATATTGGTAAATAAATGGTTAATAAAATTTAATACTCACCGGAATTTTATTCCCATATATGTAGGCAGTACTATGTCAAAAACAGCGCACGTAAATGTAGAAAATGGCAAGAAAATAGTATAAAAAAGTTCTGAGACCTACAACTTTCTATCAAATAGTGATCTCGAGGCGGGACGCACCGAGAATGATATAATCACGGTCGAATAACACGTTTCTGTCGTTGTCCACTAGATAGCTGCAATAGTCTGGTCCCTAGGCGACGTATCCCGTTTTGTCCGACTATCCCGTTTTATCCAACTCTCCCCTATATGTTCCAACAACAAAACATTCTTTGTCTGGGTCTTTTAAGTAGAAAAACAAAGATGAATGATCACAGGTCGTGTAAAACCTCTTAGTACAAACAAAAAACTCCCTAGTAGTTCATGACGATGAGTTAAAAATTCAGATAAATAATTAATAACATTTATTAACTTTAGATAAATTATTAACATTGGATAATTAATAACAATTACTGGTAATAAAGTTAGAATTATATTTCCATAGCATTTTTTAAGGGTCCGTCAGTTTTCTTTCAATAGTTAAACTTCTAAATATGAAAAAAATTTTGATCACCTAGTTATACATACTACCTCAATATTAAGTTAAAAGATTTAAAAACAAAGATTTTAGATTACCTTTAGACATTGTACAATATATAAGTTTAATGATTATTTCCGAAGTGTTCTAAGATATAGTAACTATTAAAAACAACATAAAGTGTAAACATATCGAGATCAAAACACTAAATAAGAATTGTTTACAGAGATAAGAATACATCTACACAAATAATTTTTGTTGTTACAAAATAAGTTATCCATATCTTTTATTTTGATTACAGGATATTTAAATATCAAACATATTAATACGTAATCTTTATATTACTGCTGTTTCATTAAAGGACTGATATCTCTGCAAATTCTTTAATTTTGTTACACTGCTTACGTATGTATCAACAAGTGATTTTTTAGCATCCCCGTTATTTCATAAGACAAAAACACGTGACTTTCGCAGATGCTAGGTTCTGAATATTGACCTCAACAGATCGCTTAGAGAATGGTCGTTCGTTATTTTGATGCTATTTGTGCTAAAAGCAAATCAACACAACTCATTCAGTTTATTCAGTTGTTTTCAAACTTAATGTAAATATGGCGTGCGCGTTTTCGCTTTTACGCATATATAAAAGTACAATGATGAAATCAAAGCAGCGTCACAAGGATCATGAAACTTTTTAATTATTCAAAATGATAAAACGGGAATTAACGCAGATAACAGTTTGATTATCACTATTGATAACTCAATTATCATCGTATTCCATGTTGATTTTTTTTTCATTCCTTTAAAAGTAAAAATGAGAAGATCATCTCACAAAGTAATGAATAGCTTCGCATAATAAAGTTAGAAAAATTAACATAAAAATATAGACTCCTTAATAACTTATTTAAAAACTTCCTAGATCAATTATTTTCAATTTAATATGTCATGTCATGTTAGTTTTATGAACATAGGGATTGTTATTATTTTTTCTAGCGGAACATCACTTTCGCATTTAGGTAAGCAAGACCAACATTTTTATTTTTTTTAATATTTTCCTTTCTTTAATTTATATTTTAATCAAAGGTACGAATAAAAATGCAAGCGATTGATTTTTTATCGCAATTTCTCGATGTGTCATTCATTATTTAAAAAAAAAATTCGCCTTTTCCATTTTTAAAATAAAATTTTGACAACCTATTCCGATTTCATTTCAAATTTTGTATTTTTGCCATATAAAATTACGCTTTATAAAATGAGGTAGATATTTGTGCACATCAAAGATTCTAAATTATTTTGATCATTATTAAATAAAATAATAGAAAAGTAATAAGTATTAAGATAATAAGTATTAAGAATTTTTTTTTCCATGCATTATCCATTCCATCTTCGGACTAACTAATTTTATAATTGCGTGAAAAAATTTGATTTAATTTGCATTAAAAGTTCTGGAACTACAACATTTTCATTTTTTTTAAAATAAAATTTCGGTACCCCATTCCGATTTCGTTCAAATTTTGGTATTTTGCCATATAAAATAACATTTTATAAAATGAGGTGATTAATATTAAAAAAATTTATAAATAATACTAAGCGAAATTGTATAGATTTATGCAAGATTTTAAATTATTTTTATAAATATTTTTTTTCTAATATGAATATGACCACCCCTTTTAATTCATAAATAAAAATTTAGTTTATAAGCTGATTTTGCAATTTCGGGACCAACGACATGACTATGTCAATGTGAACAGCATCACGCACCGACCGCCTTTATTTCCTAGACCAGCTGGTTCGTATCGATTTAAAGCTAGGTGATCATCACTGCAATTTTATAAGCACAGGGGCTGGGGATATTTTTTTAAACTTTTTATTTATGGTGGAAAATATTTTTTTCTCAGCTCTCTTTATTTCCTTTTTAATTAAAAAGTATTTATAATTAGTTATTTAATATAAAAGTAGCACATTTTTTAAAAATTTTGTGAGTTCAGAGGATTCTGCGAAAATAATATTGAGAGCTTCATTTTGAATTAATTTTTAATTGGAATATACTTTTTATAACTTTTTTTTAAAACAATTTTTCCACATAAATCACAGTTTATCATAAAACTGGAGGAAAAAAAAAGTAATACGTCATGCTAGTTTTTCTTTTGAAAATGGCGTTTTTCGGAACATTATGAAAGGAATATTGTGCATTGCATTAAAAAATAATTGAAAAAAATTGTTATTTTAATATGCATATATATATATAAAGTGAAACCATCAAGTTGACCACCCTTGGTAAGTTGGACACCTGCATAAATTGACCTCAATTATCAAGAACGGAATTTTTCCTATATAATATAAAGAAGTAAAACCTTTGTAACTTGACCACCTGTCTATCTTGTATGTTGACCACTGAAATAAGTCAATTTTGTCTAGGAGTATTATGAAATTCTATTCTAAAACCCTCATAACTTGACCGGAAAAAAAAATTCAGAAAATTTTGTGTCATTTTGCAATGATTGTTAAAATTTCACTTGTTTAGAGAAATAGTGTAAAAAGCTGATCTAAACCCTTTTGAGAGTTAACAACCTGGGGAAACTGTAGGGGGTCAGCTTTTGACCATTTCTTTCATTCAATGCTGGTGTAAAGTCTAAACAGCAATGAGAGAATATTTTTGTAACAAATAGGTTTGTAAGTGTAGTAATAACAGAATAAATTTTAAATGGTTCAAATAATTTTGTTTTGTTTAAGTTTTCAAATTACATGTTTTCGTGTTCTGATATTTGAAGAAATTATTTTTATTAAACACTTCACATGCATAACTAACGAAATAATTTTTAAAAAAAAGTTAGTTAAACATTAGAATTATATGTAACAAACTGAAGTTCATTCAGGTTTAAACACATTTCTTAAGATATTCATTTGGCTATTTGCTAAATAAAATTTTTAAGTAAAGTAAAATTTTTTTTAAATATATAGCAACATGATATAGGTAACGAAACAATGACCCACCCCCTCTATAAGTTGCCCACTAAAACAATGCACCACAAGTGGTCAACTTACACAAGTTTTACTGCATATATATATATATATATATATATATATATATATTGCATTTTTGTCGTATTCTGAAAAAAAGGGATTTATTTGAATATCAAAGGATTGTCCCACCCCCAGACTTCTGCTACATAGAAAATGGAACCGTTTTGGAAATCCTGGAATGCAGAACTATGAACGTAACACATTAGGTAATAGTAATTGAAATACTGGACTTTAATAGAACAAAAATAAGAAATTTTACACAATCAACTGTTTTTTCTTTCTTTTATTGACATACAGTGGAATTTATAAATAATAAAAAATGAAACAGCCTTTATTCTAGTTTATAATTACCCTTGGGGGTGAATGTTTTTGGGGGTTATTTTCATTTTTGTGTCGACGAGAGAAAAATGGCGGAAATGGCAGTGAAAGTAAATCAATTAGATGTTTACTGATCCGTAAATATGTTGATTAGAATAAGCATGTTGACACTGTTTAACATAATTTTAGAAAGCGTTTTATATAAAAGCTCTTGGGTGCAATAAGTTCACAACATTCACTAACAATAAACGATTACCGTTAACAACTGGCAGAATAGAGCTACTCATAATGTTGACTAAGGTAAGATTTTATTTTTCTTAAATTTTTTTCCAGAAAATTTTTCGCGTGATTCCCCCCCCCCATTTTCAGATATCTAGAGCCTTCTGACTAATGACATGGGCTATAAGGCTTTTTAAATGTCTTGCCCACAACAATAAAAAGTAATGTTGAATTTTATTAATATACAAAAATTAACAAAAAACCTGAACCGTGATGGCTCAGGGGATAGAGCGTTCGCCTCCCAATGAGGTGAACCGGGCCCGAATCCCAGCTATGGCTAATCGATACAACTTCCGCATCTGGCTAGCACTGACCTCTGTGCTGGCGTGAAATATCCTCCGTGTTAGACGGATCATGTGTTTAAAGTCCCTTTGTAGTCAGGCTAACCGTGGGAGGGTTTCGTGGTCTCCGTCTCTGTGCAGCGCAAATGCGGGCTAGTTCCATAAAAAAGTTAAAAGGCACTAAGGCAAAATTCTCTCGATACTTGATTCATGAGTTCCCTTGTCTTCTGGATCGTGTTCAAAGTTACAAGGCTACGTAATAAATGTCGCACTGGAGCCGTGTTGGCTCAGGGGATAGAGCGGTTTGACCTCAGTGCTAATGTAAAATATCATCAGTGGTAGACGGATCATGCGTTAAAGTCCCCTTGCCGTCAGGCTTTCCTCACCATGTGACGTGACTTTCCTCACCATGTAACGCAAATGCCGGTTAGTTCCATAAGAAAGCTCTCCCCGAAGGCAAAAATTCTCTCGATACTTGATCCAAGAGTTCCCTTGTCATCTGGATTAGGTTTAAAATTACAGGGCTACGCAGTTGAACATTAGTGGTCGTAAACCCAAAATTGGGTTGGCTGTTCAACGACAGTTATAAAATGAAAAGGTAAATGAATGATCCTTGCATTTCTGTAGTTACAAAAAAGAATTATGATGTTAGAATGCTGGATACTGATTTAAAAATTTAGGATTTTCAAATAAATGAGGTATTAAATATTAATGATTATGGATATTAATGATTAAGAAATGAGGTATTAACGATTTTTTTTTTAAAATTTCATGCAAAGTGTTAACTGTTTTAAGCAAACTCTACTACTCACTGAAAAGAAGGCAATCAGCAAACAGAATTGACCAATGACCAATTTTTTTTTCTTTCCAAAATAATTATTGTGTGTCCTGTGTTTCCAAAATAATGAAATTTTCACTATTTAATTATCTATATCTTATTGAATAAGATTTATGTTATAAAAAAGCATCTATAAATACATTTAAGCTTTAAAATAGATATAAAAAAGTTAAATAATCATTTACATTCAACTTAAGAGCTTGAAAAGGGTCTCATTATTTGTTAGTCGGGCACTGCTTACTACGTAATTCCTTGTTGACATTTATTCCATTAGAATTATGTTGATTCGGGGTGGTTCAAAGGTTAAAGCGATCGCCTACCAATACGGTGACCTGGGTTCGAATCTTAACGATGGAAGGTCGACACGAATCCCACACCTGGCTAGCACCGACCTCAGTGCTGATGTAAAATATCCTCAGTGGTAGACGAGTCGTGATTTGAATACCATAACCATAATACCATAACCATTTGAATACCATAAGATGGGAATAGGAAGAATGTCCGAACAGCTTTAAAACAGCTTAGAAACAAATATTTCCTTTTAGAAAAAAAAAAGAAAGAGCTTGGAAAAAGTTAGTGTACGCTTTGTACAGAAAAAGCTATTTTGATCTGTTAGAAAAATTTGAGGGATTTTCTTAAGAGTTCAAAAAACAGGATATTTTAACAATATTGGTATACGAGCTGCGATAGCTCAGGGGATAGAGCACTCGCCCTCCAATGAGGTGAACCGGGTTTGAATCCCAGCTATGGCTGATTGATATGAATTCCGCATCCGGCTTACATCGACCACAAATGTAAAATACCATCAATGGTAGACGATCATGGGTGAGAGTCCCCTTGCCGTCAGGCTGACCATAAGAAGTGTTCGCGGTTATACTGCTCAAGTTATGCAAATGCGAGTTTGTTCCATCGAAAAGTCCTTAGCAAAGGCAAATTTCTCCCACTGTTTAATCCAGGATTTCCTTTGTCTTCTGGATTGGGTTCAAAATTACAGGGCTACGTAGTTGGTAAGCTTATAAAATTGGGTCTGGTTTAACAACGACGGTTATGAATATGAACTAGATTACTGTTATAAAATAAAACATTTATAAATACAATTAAGCTTAATACGTATGAATTAAATACTAAAAATTGAGTGATAATTTCAATTCCTGAGACCAGACAAGTCAGGATACAGTCTTGAAATTTGATAGCTGTTAGATTAAAGCTTAATTTTCGGCACCTCGTCCGACGAGTGTTTCTATAAATGTCTTTTTTGTTTCATATTTCCTTCAATTTTGAGTGCTTTTTTTCGTGAAGATTTCGAGTAAGAAAATGTGTGCTATATTTTCATTTCATTAAAAGAGTGCTAAAATGGTTTTAAATGATATTTGCTATCAGAATTAGAAAACGGATTGCCGAACTTCTGTTAAAGTTAAAGTGTACTTAAATGCTGAGCTTATTATAGTAAATACATTATAGTAAATACATTATAGTAAATGCATTATAGTAAATACATTATTGTAAATACATTATAGTAAATACATTACAATAAATCATTAGTATAACCTTACATTACTGATATGTATAGTAAACCTCATAGTGTATTAAGTATTTTATTTCATTTTATAACCGTCGTTGAGCAGCCGACCTAAATTTGCGTTTACGACTACTAATGTTCAACTCCATAGCTTTGTAATTTTGAACCCAATCCAGAAGACAAGGGAACTCCTGGATCAAGTATAGTTAGAAATTTGCCTTCGTGTAAGACTTTTTGATGGATCTAACACCATTTACATTATATGGAGAGAAAACCACGAAAACTTCCCACGTTCAGCCTGACGGTAAAGGGATTCTAACTCAGCGTCCGTCTACCACCTTCTATCATGATGCTCTATCTTCTGAGCCATAGCGGCTCAATATTAAGTATGGTAAATATTTATAGTAAATATGATTTTTCTTTTTTTTTTCAGATTATCCTCAGTTTTCTTTTGATAGCAGTTACTGCAGCTGATCATCATCATGATCATCATGAGGTGACGATTTTTTCTATTAGATTTGTTATAATAAATTCAAGCTCTTATTTAAAATTAAGAACTTCTGAATATATTGAAGAATTTTAATGCGTCATATTTTAAAATTCATAAGCTTCTTCTCTAAACGGAAATATATCGGAAAAGCTGCTAGATAAACTTTTTTTACTCTTAATATTATGCATAACGTTTCCATTTATACCTTTGTGTCTATTACGGTGGAATCTCATAAATAGAATTTCGACCCATTTCCAACTAACTAGAGCATTTAAATGTCCACTGGAGCTCTGGTGACGTTGTAAATTTCATGTCATAACAAGTTAAGCACAATTCCTCTCCCAAAGGAATTTATTGCCACTCCAAATCCATTTTTGTCTCAGCTAAAGTGATCAAACTAGATTGACAAACTATAATTTATGTTTTTACTTTTTCATCAAATATTATTTCTCGTTAACAGAAATTTGGCCCGCTCTGACTGACTATCCCAGAAAGCATGTAACCTTACGACAATCATGCGTCGGAATTTTTTTCCTATTGTCACGAAAATGTTTGTACTAAAAACATTTATACAATGAAGCAGAAATGTCGCTGTTTCAAACCTTTCTTCCTAAAAGGATTAAAAATTACTTTTTAAAAAGTATTGTCACTTAGGTAAAATGGTGTGACGTTTTAGCTGACGTCACACTAACGATAGGATCAAATTGCATCATCCTTTAAAATTTCATGACATGGTGGATTTTAGCTGAGCATACAAGACTTTGCGAAAAGAAACCTTATAACGACCTAGATTTAAGATTATTTTCACCTTGAGACTAGCTTTATTAAAGGATTTTTTCACGCTTCTATTTTAGCTGAGCAAAAAGAAACCTTTTAATTATCTAGATTTAAGATTATTTTCACCTTGAGACTAGCTTTATTAAAGGATTTTTTCACGCCTCTATTTTAGCTGAGCAAAAAGAAACCTTTTAATTATCTAGATTTAAGATTATTTTCACCTTGAGACTAGCTTTATTTAAGGATTTTTTCACGCTTCTATTTTAGCTGAGCAAAAAGAAACCTTTTAATTATCTAGATTTAAGATTATTTTCACCTTGAGACTAGCTTTATTAAAGGATTTTTTCACGCTTCTATTTTAGCTGAGCAAAAAGAAACCTTTTAATTATCTAGATTTAAGATTATTTTCACCTTGAGACTAGCTTTATTAAAGGTTTTTTTCACGCTTCTATTTTAGATGAGCAAAAAGAAGCCTTTTAATTATCTAGATTTAAGATTATTTTCACCTTGAGACTAGCATTCTTAAAGGATTTTTTCCCGCTTCTATTTTAGCTGAGCAAAAAGAAACCTTTTAATTATCTAGATTTAAGATTATTTTCACCTTGAGACTAGCTTCATTAAAGGATTTTTCACGCTTCTATTTTAGCTGAGCAAAAAGAAACCTTATAATTATCCAGATTTCAGATTATTTTCACCTTGAGACTAGTTTTATTAAAGGTTTTTTTCGTGCTTCTATTTTAGCTGAGCAAAAAGAAACCTTACAATTATCTAGATTTAAGATTATTTTCACCTTGAGACTAGCTTTATTAAAGGATTTTTTCACGCTTCTATTTTAGCTGAGCAAAAAGAAACCTTATAATTATCTAGATTTAGGATTATTTTCACCTTGAGACTAGCTTTATTAAAGGATTTTTTCACGCTTCTATTTTAGCTGAGCAAACGAGACTTAGCAAAAAGAAACCATATAACGACCTAGATTTAAGATTATTTTCAGCTTGAGACTAGCTTTATTAAAGGATTTTTTCGTGCTTCTATTTTAGCTGAGCAAAAAGAAACCTTATAATTATCTAGATTTCAGATTATTTTCACCTTGAGACTAGCTTTATTAAAGGATTTTTTCGTGCTTCTATTTTAGCTGAGCAAAAAGAAACCTTACAATTATCTAGATTTAAGATTATTTTCACCTTGAGACTAGCTTTATTAAAGGATTTTTTCACGCTTCTATTTTAGCTGAGCAAAAAGAAACCTTATAATTATCTAGATTTAGGATTATTTTCACCTTGAGACTAGCTTTATTAAAGGATTTTTTCACGCTTCTATTTTAGCTGAGCAAACGAGACTTAGCAAAAAGAAACCATATAACGACCTAGATTTAAGATTATTTTCAGCTTGAGACTAGCTTTATTAAAGGATTTTTTCGTGCTTCTATTTTAGCTGAGCAAACAAGACTTAGCAAAAAGAAACCTTATAACGATCTAGATTTAAGATTATTTTCAGCTTGAGACTAGCTTTATTAAAGAATTTTTCAAGCTTCTATTTTAGCTGAGCAAACGAGACTTAGCAAAAAGAAACCTTATAACGACCTAGATTTAAGATTATTTTCACCTTGAGACTAGCTTTATTAAAGGATTTTTTCTTGCTTCTATTTTAGCTGAGCAAAAAGAAACCTTATAATTATCTAGATTTAAGATTATTTTCACCTTGAGACTAGCTTTATTAAAGGATTTTTTCGTGCTTCTATTTTAGCTGAGCAAACAAGACTTAGCAAAAAGAAACCTTATAACGATCTAGATTTAAGATTATTTTCACCTTGAGACTAGCTTTATTAAAGAATTTTTCAAGCTTCTATTTTAGCTGAGCAAACGAGACTTAGCAAAAAGAAACCTTATAACGACCTAGATTTAAGATTATTTTCACCTTGAGACTAGCTTTATTAAAGGATTTTTTCGTGCTTCTATTTTAGCTGAGCAAACAAGACTTAGCAAAAAGAAACCTTATAACGATCTAGATTTAAGATTATTTTCACCTTGAGACTAGCTTTATTAAAGAATTTTTCAAGCTTCTATTTTAGCTGAGCAAACGAGACTTAGCAAAAAGAAACCTTATAACGACCTAGATTTAAGATTATTTTCACCTTGAGACTAGCTTTATTAAAGGATTTTTTCGTGCTTCTATTTTAGCTGAGCAAACAAGACTTAGCAAAAAGAAACCTTATAACGATTTAGATTTAAAATTATTTTCAGCTTGAGACTAGCTTTATTAAAGAATTTTTCAAGCTTCGATTTTAGCTGAGCAAACGTGACTTAGCAAAAGGAAACCTTTTAATTATCTAGATTTTAACCGGCCTGGTGGCCGAGCGGTTAGCGTGCCTGACTGCGAAGCCATACGCTGCGGGTTCGAATCCCGCTCTGGGCATGGATGTTTCTTTCTCTCTTTGTGCTGTCCTCTGTTGTGTGTGTGCATGATGTGTGAATGTGGCTCACCCTATAAACGGGTTTGTGGCAGTGTGGCGTGGGCAATGTTGCTCGCCTCCGTGACTTTGGTTGTTCAATTCAGATTCATGCACTAAAAACATGACAATATTTAATTTAAACTCAATTAGGAATTAATTAATTAATTGAAGTGAGAATGCTTTAAAAGGCCGCTGTTGAATTGATATTTTTCTACTGGGAGCTACCTAAACGTCTAAAAAGCGTTTAAGTGTTTGTATTGAATGCATTGAATTTTTTTATATTTCGCGCTTATTTATGCATTGAATTTTCACGCTTTAAAATGCAGAATATTAGTGAAGCAATATTTGTTAATTTATTTTGCTAATATGTTTCTTATTTAGCTAATGTTTTGATTTTTTCACCATGTACAATCTAAATAGCTAATATACTTTTTTAAAAGCCAATAAGAACATTGGTAGAATTCTTCTACATAAGTACAATACTATGTCTTTGATGATAAAATACTATGTCTTTGATGATAATATATTATGTCTTTGTGCTAGAACATTGTGCTCATTGGCGAGCGAGCGCAGCGAGCCATGGTTCACGGCGTGAACCACATAGGATTGCGTAGCAATTCTCGGGGGTTAGCGAGCGTTAGCGAGCAGGGGGCGGAGCCTCCTAGTCTATATTACATAAAACGCTAATACGTACGTATGTATGTATCAATAAAACCGATGATATTTCTTATCTCGCGCTGGCAACAGTTTTCATTTTTAGTTGCTTGGATTCGGCGAGCAAGAGCACGTAGTGAGCATCATACGGCTAATCCATGTTATATAAAACGCTAATAAGTTTTAATTGATAGGCTTCGGCACGCAAGAGCACGTAGTGAGCATCATATGTCTATCCATCTCCGATTGTCACCGAGAAAAAAACGGTTGGTTGGTTATGAGTACTGAAATAGTTCCTTTTCATTGGCAGAAATGAGAAGTGTTATGCTATTGCTATTTTATTTTGAATTGAGCGCTTTACTATTCCACGTTTTGTTATATTATCTTTACATCCGGCGTTCAGTAGCAGACTACTATTTCATATTGTTTTACAACACATGGCTTTAGCCCTTTTGCGGGAAAGACTTTAAAACAAAACTTACAACAGTTACTTTTCTCAACAACTGAAATTTAGAATAGTGGGATTAAGAAAAATATGTGAACTGTTTGCAATTTCAAATTAATATTGAAATGTACAGGTTTAGAATTTTCTACAGTGAAAAGTTTTCGGTACTTCAGTGTTCAAAAAAGTATACAAAAGCTAGACGTTAAGAACGTATCCAATGAGCGAGTAAAGCGAGCATCGGATTGCGAAGCAATCCGAAATGAACTGTGAAAGCAGTTCCGGGGGTTGGCGAGCGCCAGCGAGCAGGGGGCGAAGCCACCTAGTTTGTTTGTATTTTGATAATTTTAAGACATTTCTATCAGCATTTAAAGCCTCATGGTTCAGTTAAACTTCACAGTGGATTGATCGGAAGACACGGTTCCTAGTTGATAACCGAATCACTGGCAGTAGTCACTCCATTGATCAGACTGCGAAGGGACCAAGGGCGTGCAGTATCGATCCATGTTAAGCTATTCCACCATAAAGTGTTCCACTTTGCTACTTAATCGTCGGATTACTAAAAGCGGAGGAGCTATTTCAGAGGATCAAAAATTGTGATGGCATGTCATACTTTTTGATGGCATGCATTAAATCCAGTTTTAAATAGAGTTTTACTCCTATATGTGAAATCGAGAGTCGCCTGCATGTAGCTCTAGTGTGATGTAAATAAAATAATACTATTTTTCTCCAAACTTTAAATTACTTATGCAGGGTAATTTGTCACGAAAATTTTCTAACGTGGTATCCTCTTAAGGTGTTTTTAATTTTCTCTGATGATTCGAAAAACAGATTGGTAAAAACTAAATTGTTCTGTCTCGCCTAGCATCATCATGCTCACCCCTACAAGTTCGGATATGTAGCGAAAGGCAAAGACGGATCCCACCACAGACACGAGGAAGGTGATGGACACGGAGGAGTGAAGGGCAGCTACGGATACGTTGACCATCACGGAATCCACCGAGAAGTTCACTATGTAGCGGATAAGGGAGGATTCAGAGCAGAAGTCAAGACCAATGAACCCGGAACAGCCAATCAGGATCCAGCTCACGTCAAACTTCATTCTCATGCTTCTCACCATCACCATCAAGAACCTCATCATCATCACCATCAAGAACCTCACCATGCTCAACATCATCATCACCAACAACCTCACCATGCTCATCATCATCAACACCAAGAACCTCACCATGCTCATCATCATCATCACCAACAACCTCACCATGCTCATCATCATGAGCACCATGGACATCAATGGAAACATCATGCTTAAATTTAAAAAAAAAAAAAACTCTTAACCTGGGATATATGCTCAATAAATTATAGTTATTTTTTCCACGTAGTATGTAGTTACAATGCATTTTAGACTCTTCTTGTTCATCAAATAATTTCCAGACGTTAAAATCAATTGATTAGATTAATTAAATAATAAATTGATTCCTCCAATTAATTAGTAATTTTAAAAAGCAAATATTTACTAATTTCGTAATAGCACATAAACAAATTAGTTTAGATGTCTAAATATAACATTTAATATTCATAAATTCTAAAAAAAGAAGAAGAAAAAAAAACAGAATTTAAGAGAGTTCTTTCTATCTCTTTTTTCAGTAGTGTGTGTAATATAGCAACACCACCTATCTCGGGGGTGTTGAATATAGGCGGTAGCAAGATTAAGTACAGTTTGTCTAAAGTAAGAACCCCCTAGCCATTCGTCTGGAGCCGTGGTGGTGGCTATGGTTACGAGATATAACTATTTCAAGTAGGCAGAGCCGGATTATACCTTTCGTAGGCCCTAGGCACAGCCGTTTATGGGCCCTCCCCTCCTCCCCTCTTTTCAATATATATGCTAAAATTTTGTTCGTATGGAAACGTATTACGCCATTTTACATGTATTAATTTCAGAAATGACTAAAAGGCGTAAAGCTTACAGTGATTTGTACGATAATTTCGGTTTTCCTGTTCACAAAAATTTGTCAGAATCTGAGATTAAACTAAAAGCGCAAAATTTGGTGAAAATTTGCTCATCCGATTTAGAGGAAAACTTTGTAGATGAATTTTTACTATTTTCAAATTTGTATGAACATAAATCTGCAAAAGAAATGTTGAAGGATCAAATTAAAGACAAACATGTGAATACTTTTCCTAACGTTCACATTGCATTAAGAATATATTTGTCGATTCTTGGATCAAATGCAGAAGGAGAAAGATCTTTCTCCAGATTAAAATTGATAAAAAATTATTTGCTTTCAACAATGAATCAAGATCTTTTGGCATCGCTCGCAATTATGTCTATTGAATCCGACATTTTGCGTAGTTAGGAATTCGACAGCAAAATACAAGATTTCGTTGAATCCAAAAGTCTCAGAAAAGTAATATATTAGATCATAAGATTCTGCAAAATAACTTATTACCGTAAAATATTATATTTTTATTTGTATCTTCATAATTTTGTGCAAAATACACTTGTTGTTTTTAAAGCTAAATTATTTTTGTCACCAAATTTTTTTCTCCCAAGTTTTTCGTAGGCCCCTGAATTTCGTAGGCCCTAGGCACGTGCCTATAGGTTAATCCGGCCCTGCAAGTAGGGGATGTGGGTTCATTGTTTAGGACAGGTTTTGGCTCAGGACGGTGAGAGAACGGGAATATTTCACTTTGGTCCATTGTGTTAGCCCTAGAGTGAAGAGAAACCACCCTCCCTGAAATGCGCTACCATATACAAACCATATACTTACCATATACAAACTCTATAAGCCCATTTGTTAGGTTTAGAATACATATAATTTTTGCGTTCTTTTAATTTAACTTTTAACGAAAAAAATAACAAATGAATTTGGAAGACATCGCAAGCATGCTATGACACTGCCCAAAAAATGAAAATCTGCAATTTTTTACACAATGGACAATTGCAGCATCTCTTAAATTTTCCAAATTATAGTCATTCCTTTTTAAGATTGATTTCCTGATTACGAAAATATAATTTTTAACTCTGACAAATAAATATTTATTTAATTATTAATATTTTAATTTGAGCGAAAACGCCCTCACTCGAAAACGACCGCTGATTGGTGTGACGTCATTAGAGCCTTACTCCTCACGACCTTCCCGTTGTTATTATGTATTTTCTTTCTTGCGGTTTTAACTAGCTCTTCTTTAACTTATTTTTTCCAAATTTTCCCGCGTGTATTTAAATGCGTATTTAGCAGCAAATATTTTGAAATCTATTGCATATATAGAATCAAAATGGAAGAGAGGTTTCAAAAAGCTCAAACGGACAATTTGCCGCAAGTTACTGAAGAGATGATTATGGATTTTTTTCGAACGAACCAAGATTTCATTTCGCCTGAAATCAAAGGCATAAAGGCTCAAAGGTATAAATTTGTTTATTTATAAACTGTAGCTGTAAATAAGGGCGTCGGCAAGGAGGTGCACTTGCACTACCCTGGATTTTCTTTAAGCAATTAAAAATAAATAGAAAAGCAATTTAGTTATAAAATTTCATGTAAAAAATTGATTAATCAAACAAGAATTGCAATCATACAGAATAGTTTTAATCTTTTTTTTTGTGGGGATGGTAGTTTGTTAAAGGGTTGCACCCCCCTACATTTTATTCTACCGGCGCCCCTGGCTGTAAATAATTTTGTGTGTGAAAATGGAACGGCGATTTGTTATAACACATATAGGTACACGTTAAAATATAGCAAGGATTTAAGTATACTAAAAACATCTTTCCACTTTCATAAAAGTATAAAACTAAACGCTCTTCTTACACACTAAATTATTATTACTCACAAAAACAAATAATTATACTTACTCACAAAATTATTATTATAAACGTTATACTTACTCTTTTATTAAAATTATTTTATTAAAAATTAATTTTAATAAAATGTATTATTTTATTAAAAATTAATTTGAATTAAAGTTATTATTTTATTAAAGACCAATTATAAACAACTTTGTAATAATTACAATCAATTTTATTAAAATTAATTTAGTTAAAAATTAATTGAAGTCAATTTTATTAAAAATAATTTATAAACGATTTTATAAAAATAAATAAGCTATTATTTTTATTAAAAATTATTGTTTTATCAAAAATTAATATTTAATAAAATAAAATTAAAGAAAATTAGATTCTAATTTATAAAAAAAATTAAAGAAATAGTCAGAGGCAAGCTAGTTATAGAATATTTTTACCCTTTCTACTGTCAAACATAAATACACATCTTCAATTTTAGTATATTTTACTTTAACTACACCTGCTAATGTTTTTTTATCGAATTTTTTTATTAAATTTAAAAATAAGTTTTGCTTCATAATATTTTTTAAAGTGTTAAATCCAAGGTGTAAATAATAACATGAACCATTTTGAAAGATACTGGTACATTTTATGAATGATGTATTAAAAATCAAAAAGATTTTTATTACATTATATTTTAAAGCGTCTAGTTATGCAGATAGTGTGCATATTGAAGGATTTAAAAAAAATATAATAGTTTTTATCCCTATTCTGTAAAAAAAAAGAAAAAATTAATGTATACTAAATTTTATATTAAATAACTATTTCATAATTTAAGGTTTCCAGAAACTTTTGGAATTTTTACGGAAAAGAAAGATATGAAATAGCGATTAACACAAACTAATATTACATGGACATAGGAAAGCTAAAAAAAACTTCTTCTTTATCGACACTATGGCCTTGGGGAGGCCAGGTCTGTCTCAATTGGTTGTTTAGTCTAATAAGATTCTGTTTTTCAGTTTTTAAATCATCTTTTTCACACACACACACACACATATATATATATATATATATATATATATATATATATATATATATATATATATATATATATATATATATATATATATATATATAAGTTCAAAATGAAGAATAAAACAAAGAAAAATTATAGACATATGAAAAAAAGGGAGTGGGAAATAATAAGTAAAAAAAAAAAAAACAACAAACATTTTATTTAAAAAAAAATTTAAAAAAAAAATAAAAAGTGAAATGTTAATTAAAAAACCGGAAAAAAAGCCGGAAAAAAAAGATATAATCTTTTCTTCAGCCCACACGATTATATCCGCAAAACAGAGTGCTTTCTGATATTGTATCAATAAAGCCAAAGCAAAATATATTAATACAATAGTGTGAGGATTGTTTTGCGGATATAATCGTGTGGGCTGAGGAAAAGATTATATCTTTTTTTTCCGGCTTTTTAATTAACATTTCACTTTTTTTTTTTTTTTTTTTTTAAATAAAATGTTTGTTGTTTTTTTTTTTTTTCTTTTTACTTATTATTTCCCACCCCCTTTTTTTCATATGTCTATAATTTTTCTTTGTTTTATTCTTCATTTTGAACTTATCTAATGAGTGCTGTTTACTTGCAGCTTAAGCGCAATAAATGATACTTATTGTTTTTCTTAACTTTCTTAGTGTTTTCTTGTATTTATTTATTTATACATATATATATATATATATATATATATATATATATATATATATATATATATATATATATATATATATATATATATATATATATATATATATATATATATATATATATATATTTTAACTTCAGATCAGCAAGACAAACATATGGGAATAATGCTATAGGCTATGTGCAAGTTAAGCGAGAAAGTGATATCTGCATTGTTAAAGGGAAAATGACTCCTGAGCATAAAATAAAAACCAAAGCATATGCAATAACTTTGACATGTGATGAATCTTCTGGGGTCATAAACTCATTAGTGTGCGATAACTGTGCGGCCAGCGCAGGAGGATGCAAGCACATGATAGCATTTTTTTTCTGGGTTCACCGAAAATGTTCGCTACCATCTCCAACAGAAATAGAATGCTATTGGAAAAAATCTAAACTTTCATCAGTTGGTTCATCCCAAAAATTTATTCATGCTTCTAGTTTAGGTAAAAAAGATATCAAAGATCTTCCCCCAAAGTGTCCTTCTATTTTAGAAGCAATACACTTCGATTTTAAAATATATTTTCAAAAAAACAAACGACGTTCAACTAGGCACGTAAACAAGCGTTAAATCACCAAGGAGAAAAAGTGTAAACAAACGCGAGTCAGGCTCGAATGGCGTCACTTTCTTAAAAGTCACGTGACTTCCTTTTTAAACTGAAAACGAAAGTACACGATTTTTAATTGCTCTTAATTAAAAAAGTAGCATTTTTTGGGAGGTAAAAAGATGTTTTTCAGGACTTTTCCATC
This sequence comes from Parasteatoda tepidariorum, assembly GCF_982258835.1. Lineage (NCBI taxonomy): Eukaryota > Metazoa > Arthropoda > Arachnida > Araneae > Theridiidae > Parasteatoda > Parasteatoda tepidariorum. The sequence continues at coordinate 95,875,490 of NC_141758.1, read as the reverse complement.
ATTCTGAATTCATTAAGAACATAAAAAAAAATTGACTGCAATTGTCCATTATAGCCAAATATGGGATAGCGTGTTAAACCTTACTCTTAATTTATGTTGCAGTATTAATTTCGTAAATTTGTCTTCGGCTCACAACCTGTTAGAATTTATAAATTACAAAAAATTCGCGTAAATATATCGCGTAAATTTAATTAAAAAAAACATAATAATAAAACTTCCTAGAATATTAAGCCTGTTCACACATAAGCCTAACGTAAGCGGAGGGATACACAGGAAGTTTTCTAAATGTCTTCTTTTTTCAGGAAGTTTGTTATTGCTTCCATTCAGTTAACCATCCATAAGAAACATCTGTAATATGAAAATAAAACATATTTTTAAAAAATAAAATGATAAATATTCCGTGACCATATATATCTGGTGCTTTTAAATTAAAAAGGAAAATTAATATAGCAGTATAATAGGGTTTTGTGGTGTTACTTGTATCAAATTTCACATAGTATATTTAAGACATTTTCTAGCAAAGGCGGAGCTCAAATTCGCACTCAAAAACTGTGTGCTTAAGTTTTTATGTTAGGGAAAGTAGCAAAGGAATTTTCCTCTATTTTATTATATTTGAGGGGAAAAGGGAAGTCCCAAGGATTACTATTGGTTTATGAAAGAGATCGAGCGTTTCCCACACAGAGCAAAGGGAAATATGTCCGTGCTATCGTCAGGCTAGCCGTGGGAAGTCTTTGTGTTTTTTCTTCTTCATGTAACGCAAATCTGGGTTAGTTCCATCAAAAAGCCCTCCACGAAGGCTAATTTTATCCAATACTTAATCAGTTTTCTCGATTGTGTTCAAAATTACAAGGCTCGATTGTGTTCAAAATTAGTGCTATCGTCAGGCTAGCCGTGGGAAGTCTTTGTGTTTTTTCTTCTTCATGTAACGCAAATCCGAGTTAGTTCCATCAAAAAGCCCTCCACGAAGGCTAATTTTATCCAATACTTAATCCGTTTTCTCGATTGTGTTCAAAATTAGTGCTATCGTCAGGCTAGCCGTGGGAAGTCTTTGTGCTTTTTCTTCTTCATGTAACGCACATCCGGGTTAGTTCCATCAAACAGCCCTCCACGAAGGCTAATTTTATCCAATACTTAATCCGTTTTCTCGATTGTGTTCAAAATTACAAGGCTCGATTGTGTTCAAAACTAGTGCTATCGTCAGGCTAGCCATGGGAAGTTTTTGTGTTTTTTCTTCTTCATGTAACGCAAATCCGGGTTAGTTCCATTAAAAAGCCCTCCACGAAGGCTAATTTTATCCAATACTTAATCCGTTTTCTCGATTGTGTTCAAAATTACAAGGCTCGATTGTGTTCAAAATTAGTGCTATCGTCAGGCTAGCCGTGGGAAGTTTTTGTGTTTTTTCTTCTTCATGTAACGCAAATCCGGATTAGTTCCATTAAACAGCCCTCCACGAAGGCTAATTTTATCCAATACTTAATCCGTTTTCTCGATTGTGTTCAAAATTACAAGGCTCGATTGTGTTCAAAATTAGTGCTATCGTCAGGCTAGCCGTGGGAAGTTTTTGTGTTTTTTCTTCTTCATGTAACGCAAATCCGGGTTAGTTCCATTAAAAAGCCCTCCACGAAGGCTAATTTTATCCAATACTTAATCCGTTTTCTCGATTGTGTTCAAAATTACAAGGCTCGATTGTGTTCAAAATTAATGCTATCGTCAGGCTAGCCGTGGGAAGTCTTTGTGTTTTTTCTTCTTCATGTAACGCAAATCCGGGTTAGTTCCATCAAAAAGCCCTCCACGAAGGCTAATTTTATCCAATACTTAATCCGTTTTCTCGATTGTGTTCAAAATTACAAGGCTCGATTGTGTTCAAAATTAGTGCTATCGTCAGGCTAGCCGTGGGAAGTTTTTGTGTTTTTTCTTCTTCATGTAACGCAAATCCGGGTTAGTTCCAGCAAAAAATCCTCCACGAAGGCAAATTTTATCCAATACTTAATCCAAAAGTTCTTTTGTTTTCTCGATTGTGTTCAAAATTACAAGGCTACGGAGTTAAAGATTGGTAGTCGTAAACTCAAAACTGGGTCGACTGCTCAACGTAACTTATAAAATAAAATAAAAATCTATAATCGAAGTTGATGTTTTTAACTAATTTTTACACGATACCTTGAACATGAAATAAATATGTTATATTTGAGAAAAATATTTTATGCGGTGATGACTTAACTTTGTTATTAGATAAAAAAGATCTTTTGAAAGAAGTTTAAAATATTTAATCGATAATCATTCTGAAACGGTTTTAAACACAGAGGTTTACTAACCACAATTTAGATTCAAAAATTCACCAAATTTTAGTATGTAGGCAGAAATAAATATAAAAAAAAGAATGTTTTGTTTATTTACAAATTACTTTGTGTGAATTATTGTTAGAAAGAGAATTTGTCATTGCATTGGTATTATTTAAATCTTTTGCTAAGATAACTCAGTTTCACTTACATAATACCTGAATAACCTTCGAAACAAAATTGTAATCATTATGTTTTGGTCGAATATAATTAAGGAAGTTTATGCATATAAAGGAATATAAGATCATTTAAATTTGTCGTTTTATGATCTGATAAAACGTTGAATGATTTCGAAGAGATTAACTATAGATACACAAGGGGAAAACGTAATACAATTTAAGGAATTTGCAATTTCATAAATTGAATCTTTACCAGCGTATATTATGATAATTTACCATCGGATGGTTCTATCAACAATATAAAAATATAATAAATACCTTCGAAGTGTTGGAGTGACGTGCGATGCAATCAAAAACTATTCTCGTAACGCGTACGAGTATCTTTACAACAATTAAGAGAATTTTTTTTTTCCAGTTGACCGTCCACTAGTTTAAATAGCTTTCAACGATATTATCTTGTGTTTTTTGGTATTAAATTGCATAGGTAAACAAACATATTTCGCAGAATATTTTATAATTAGAATAATTTATTACTTTTTTCAGAATAATGGAATAACTTATTATTTTTTTCAGAATAACAGAATAAATTTTTTTTTCAGAACAATAGAATAATTTATTGTTTTTTTTTTTCATAAATAAATATTTAATTATTAATAATATGAGACGTCTTTTTACAAAAACGTAGTGCTTGGCTCAGTAATTGTGCTTGATAATAATTTTAAAGGTACTTTATTAACGTCGTACTAGGGCTACACAATGGGCTATTGGCGGTGGTCTTGGAAACATCCCTGAGAATGATCTGAAGACATGCCATCACAATTTTGATCCTTTGCAAAGGGCATGGCTCCCTTGCTTTAGTAGCCCGACGACCTTCCGCGTGAAGTAGAGCACTTAACGGTAGGACAGTTTAACGAGATCAAATTCCCCCCACTCTCGGTCCCTATGCAGGCTGATCAAAGTGTTAACCCACCCGCTTACTGACCGCAGTTACTGATGGTTGACTTCGGTGTTGTTGTTGCAGTCGGTGTTGTTGTGTTGTTGTTGCCACTGGGTTGTTGTTGCAGTTCATTTCCGTCACACTAGAGCTGCACAATGGGTCATTGGCGACTGTCTGGGAAATATCCCTGAGGATAATTCGAAGACATGCCTTCACAATTTTGATTATCTACAGAGGGGATGGCACCTCCGCTTCGGTAGCCCGACATTCCGCACGCGAAGTCGATCACTTTACGGTAGAACAATCTAACAAGGACCAATACCGCACACCCTCGGTCCCTAAGCAGACTAAACCAAGTGGTCACCCACTCGTACACTGACCGCAGCCAGTGATGCTTAACTTCGGTGATCTACTGGGAACCGTGCTTTAACGATCAGTTCACTGCGGGACGGTGTTCTACTGGGAACCGTGTCTTCACGATCTGCGCGACATATAGTAATAATTTTGAATGTTTGATAGAATACTGTTTAATGTTATATAATATTATCTCTGATTATAGAAGATCCATTTGTCATGGCGTTGGTTCAAGAGTCCAGCATTATATTGCATCTATCTGATGTTAAATAATATCGTTTTGCTACATGGGGCAAAAATGTTAGGAATCTTTGACTATTAGAATGAATTGAAAGACAATTTCACCCCTCCAAAAAGAAGTAGCATAGTTTTTAATTTACTGAGTCGCAGGGTGAATCACGTGGTGGCAATTAACCAATGGGCATTTGAAGTGACAAGACCAATACTTTGAAGTAACCATTTCTTTTCAAAGAATTCCAATGAACAGTCCTTATTTTTTAAGAATGCTAAATATGATATCCGAAAGTGGATAGGATACAATTGGTGCTACCTAATAAAACAACATGAATAAAGTATAAATAAAGGTGAGTAAATGGATGCATTATATTTCCGGTTCCATTCACCATCTATCCTAAACAAACAAACTCTACAAGAAGTCTTGCTGTCTAAAGCGCTGGATACGTAGCGAGACGCAGCCATCTTGGTGACTGTAACTCTTGGTGTGGAAATACGGATGAGTTTCTATTTTTAAAAGCCACTTTTTATTGATTAATATTTTCATGTTCTTACAGATAACATAATTATTTACTAGTTATTCTTTTCTTATTTTTATTCTATTCAGTGGAAATAACACCTTATCTATAACTTAAAAATTTCTCAATCCGTCTTTCATAATTTTCAACTTTTTTTTTTCTTCTTATCTCTTAGAAATTTTTTGCACTCGGTATTTTTTATTAGGTTTGAAGGGTGGTATGATTTGGGGATTTAAATCATTTTGGACATTATTATCAGTGTTCAAAGAAAAAGTTTTCTTTTTCCTCAATATAGTTCAACTCCTTTTCTTCGCAATCAATATCACTTGTTAATTGGTCTTTTGTAATAAAAATTACTAAAACTTTAAGTACAATTAGCTGATTTTAAAATAAAGTCTTAATTAAAATTTTAGATGCAAATAACGAAATCGCAAAATATTTTAAAATTGCTGTTTAATTTTTAAAATATTAAATTAAACAAAAAATGAGTCTGTCAATTAAAATATAAAGCGGTACTTTTCCCATTCATTGACGCAAGTAAATTTAGCTAAAATATATAGATATATATCCACATATATATAGCTATATATCTGCCGATTCTATGCAACCATACTTTCCGTCGTTCTTTATGATGACCTCCACCGGGTCATCGATGTAATTTAAAACCCGATATTCTGACTTATTAGAATATTCAAATGTGCAGCAACATGTCATTTTTAATTTAAAAGTATGATGCAAATGAAGTGAAAAGAAATGCGAAAATAAAAATAACAAGTGCAATGATACTTCACCGTTCAAACCAGTCAACTAAAACAGCGGTTCTTAACCTATGGGTCGCGACCCAAAATTGGGTCGCGAAGCATATTTCTTGGGTCGCGCTGAGTCGAACCAAAAAAGTTAGTAATACACCAAATAATAAGTAATACCAACACCTCATAGAAGAAGTCATTGTGGCTTACTCAGCCTAATTTTGACTTTTTTTTGGGTCGCGACATGAACATATTTCTCAAATTTGGGTCGCGGCTTAAAAAGATTAAGAACCACTGAACTAAAAGACGGCCTAACCCTGTGACCGGCGACAGCCAATCGAAAACGGCACAAAGGTCGCAAGGAAAGGAGTGACGCCACTTATTAGTAATCTGGGGCTTTATATTGCTGAACTCCTCTGACGTCATAGCAGAAAATGACTATTTCTTTTTCTTTAACTTTCCGGGTGTGCTTTTATATTCTCATGATATTTTAATGCATTACTCCCAGTGGCGTAAACGACACCCCCTCATCCCTTGTAGTGCGAGGAGGCACAAGAGGTTTAAGTGCACATGATTACATAGAGGTGCACAACCTGCAGCTCACCAGCTCTTGATGTGTGGTCCGCGGTAGCACCTGAACGTTAAAAAAAATATTTTATTTATTTGATAATAAAAATGATTGGAGATTTTGAATTGCGGATTTCAGTTTCCGCCGCGCCAAATCTTTATCAATGTAGTTTCTCGATCGCTTCTTCTAGTGGTTGTTAGAAACGGAATTCAAAAGTTTTAAAAATTCCGATATTTTTAATACAACAAAATTATGATGTGTAAATTTCGAATTTTAGAAATTACCTATTGAATCTCTTTATTTGAGTCCATCTCATATTTAATTCAAGTGATGTTCTCGCAGTTAATTCAAGGAAATAGGTAGGTACTTTATTAACGTCACATTAGAGCTGCACAATGGGCTATTGGCGACGTCTAGGAACGATCCTTGAGGATGATCCGAAGACACGCCATCGCAAATTTTGCTCTCTGCAGAGGGGATGGCTCCCTTGCTTTTTAATAATGACATGTTTTGCGCGAGTTTATAGGCGATACTTTTATATTTAAACATACATGTAATGGGTTTTTGTTTAAGAAATTTTTTAATATACTTCGTATTTGTATGTATTTTTAACGTATTGCATTACAATGATAACCAATTGATACACGACAAGTGCAAAAACGATAAAGCTGTATATATAGTATCAATTAAGACAAATGATATGAAGACATAAAGACAAATGATATTTCTGTTACAGGTTCTTGTCATTTAAAGAACATTAAGACTATTATCTTTGAAGGCTGATTAAACACAATGTGGAAACCCTTCACGATTATCAGTCTTGATACAATTTTTCATCGACAATTCATCGGGGTCAATGTATCACAGTGAGATTAAGTATATATGGTAGCCGTTTGCGGACTGGGAAATTGCCTTTTAATGTATCAAAATTTATCCCGAAAAGCAAAATTAGGTTTATTTTCACTCAACAAAAACCTTTTAATGTAAACCTATAAAGGTTTGTAATACGTGTAAACCTTCTAACCTTAAAACGAGATCTGTGACAATGTGCTCTATTGTACGCGCATTAGTCCCGCAGTGGACTGATCGTTAAGACACGGTTACCAGTAGACCACCGAAGTCAAGCATCACTGGCTGCGGTCAGTGTGCGGGTGGATGACCACTTAGATCAGTCTGCGTAGGGACCAAGGGTGTGCGGTATGGGTCCTCGTTAAACTGTTCTACCGTAAAGTGCTTCGACTTCGCGCGCAGGTCGTCGGGCTACCGAAGCGGGGGTGCCATCCCCTCTGCAGAGGATCAAAATTGTGATGGCATGTCTTCGGATCATCCTTCGGGATGTTTCCCAGACCGTCGCCAATAGCCCATTGTGCAGCTCTAGTGCGACGTAAATTAATAACAACAACAATCTACGCACATTACCCTAATCCAAAACCTTGAAAAACAACCTTCTATATGAAAATCTCAAATCGAGGTAGACTTAGAGTTTTCAAGAGTGAAAAAATCCTTTAATAGAGCTAGTCTTTTTTTTTTTTTTTTTTTTTTTTGTTAATGGTGGGTCTATTTCCCATTGGCCTCAGAAATGCCAGAATTGCTACTCTCTTATCGTTACCCAGTGAGCACCTATGATGGCTAAGCCACGGCGGTGGAGCAGCGTCGCCCACGTCATACAACCACAAATCCGTTTATAGGGTGGGTTACATTCACACAATCACACAGAAGAAAGGACATAGAACACAGAGAGAGAAAGAAACGTCCATGCCCTGAGCGGGATTCGAACCCGCAACCCTCATGGAGCTAGTCTCAAGGTGAGAAGAATCCTATATCTAGCTAAATGGCTTAAATCTTATATCCAGCTAAAACGTCATTTGGAAAAAACTTCAAAAAATAATTTTTAATCCTTTTAGGACGAAAGGTTTGAAACTTGCGATATTTTTGTTTCATTGAAAAAAGGTTTTTAATACAAACATTTTCGGAACAATTAAAAGATCAATTTCATAAAACTGAAGGATACTCTTAATCATAGGTATAATGGTTAAAGTAGAGTTGGCGGATCATATTACAGTTTTTCATAGCAGAAAGGTTTAAATCACGTCTGATAATTAGTTAAAATTATTAGAATTTTTCTTACACATGAAATAAAATGTTGGTTAGCTTAAATTTATACCATGCAGCTTCAATATATTAAAAAAGTGAATCTATTAAGATCTGAAAATTCATATTACCCAAACAAAATTTAGTAGAAGGTGAATAATTTGTTCTAATACCAAATGAAACATTAAAATAAAAATTGTACAAAACGTTACTAGCATCAAATTTGAAAAGTTAGAAAAACCAAATATGATATGCCCAGTGGCTGAGAAGTAGTGCTTCGCTCTCTCGTGCCACAGTTCCAGGGTTCGATTCTGGGGCCCGGTAAGGTTGACTCAACCTTTCATCCCTTCGCTGGGTCGATAAAATGAGTACCATGCATGCTTGGGGACTAAACAGCTTTTGACTGACAACTCAACCGGAACATCTGCTCCGAAGCACAGAGAAGGTCAAGAAAACTGAGATAGGCACAGCAGGCCTTGGGCTGCAGCGCCACTGAGTTCAGTTTAGCTTTAATATACACTGCTGATATAAATTAAGAGAATTTGCATATTTTATCGAATTTCATGAAAAGAACTGAACTGAATGTAAAACCACTGCTGCTAGACAAAAATGCAAATATTGTACATCAAATACGTAGGCGTACAGGTGTGTGTAGACGGAGCTAGTAGAGTTGTTGTTGTAGTTCATTTACGTCGCACTAGAGCTGCACAATGGGTTATTGGCGACGATCTGGGAAACATCCCTGAGGATGATCCGAAGACATGCCATCACAATTTTGATCCTCTGCAGTGGGGGAGAACCCCCGCTTCGCAGCCAGTGATGCTTGACTGACCGCAGCCAGTGATGCTTGACTTCGGTGATCTGCTGGGAACCGTGTCTTAAAGATCAGTCCACTGCGGGATGGAGCTAGTAGAGAAACAGGCTTTATAAGTGTGCGCAAGCTTAGGCGCATTTCGTTCGCTAGCACACCTCGGTGAATTTCTTGGTGTTATTTTGAAGCGATATGTTTAATTAAAATTGTAACAGTAAAAATGAGTAACCACCAACGTTTAGATGATGAAATTAAATGGCGAATTGTGGGGAGGCCAACCTCAGGCCCAGATTTGTAGAGAGTTCAATTTAACTCCCAGCGTCGTGTGTAACCTATAGAAACAGTTTTAGGATACCGGATCCATCGATAGGTCATCCAAGAGCCACGGCGGTTGGAGTAGATCGCCATTTGTCCATTATAGCGAGGTGTTGCAGCGTCATCGAAAAATGCGAGAGCCCCCTAGCAAATACGAATAAGACTCAATAGCTTTTAAGAACAGTTTGAATGTGAACGGTCACTTGATACAAGCGCTTGGCGCTTTTTCTCTTTTTTGTTACTCATCTACTTTTGTTGTTCATCTTTTATCGTTATGTTTATTAAATTACACTAAAATGTTAATTAGCTTTGTCTTCATTCGTACTTAGATATTTATTATTAAATATATTGTTTCTGCCAACCTGGAAATAGAATCTCAGGTTGACGTTTCAGCTTCGAATATTATTAAGAACAGCAAGGTAAGTGAAACCTTGTTACTTTATTTGATTGTTTGAAGAAGTAACGTCATCAGTAGAGCCCGGATTTTGATGACCTAAAAAATCTCAACTAATGCCCTTAAAAAGTGCAAAAAATGCCTTTAAAAAAAGGCAAAAAATGCCCTTAAAAATACAAAAATTGCGCAAAAAATGCCTTAAATAAAGTAAAAATATTGAGTTAAAATTTTTTTTTGCTCTTTAAAATTATTATGAGTCATTTAAAAAATATAAAGCAATGCAATACTTGTTCTACGTTCATTAAAGTTTGAAAAATTTGTTTTATATCCAAAAATAACAAAAAAGGAAAATATATTGACGCCAAAATATTTTTATTTTGTATAGAAACTTTAATAGATATAACAACTTCCATCTCATAATATTACTAAATATCAGAATTACATTGGATTATTAAATATTTTTTGATAATTTGAAATGTAAACGAGCGTCTCTTGTCTGAAAGTAAATTTTCATTCCTGCAGAAGCTTCTTTCAACGTCTACTGATGTTATAGGTGCGTACTTGAAAAAGACGGTCTCACTTGCTGACAATTCTTCTTCAATTTGAAAAGATTTTGCTTCACCTGTTAATATTCTATAGATTTTCTTCATTGTTTGGAAGCCAGTGTAATAATGAAAATTGATAAAAATTAACAAAAAACTTTAAAAAATGCATTAAAATGCAAAATACGCCCCAAAATTTGAAGAAAAATGCCCTATAAATCTAAAAAAATGCTCTAAAAGACAAAAAATGTCCAAAAATGCAAAAAAATGCAAATGTCATCAAAATCCGGGCCTTAGTCATCAGTATAGAACATGAGGCGTAACAGACGGGCTGCAGCTTTCAGGCTCTCTCGTGACTTGTATGCAGTCACAGAAACCCGTGTATGTGCAACACCTCCTAGAAGAAGGAAGGCCTCAGCACGGATCAATTTAGTAGTCCGATGTGACGAAGTTAACTGCGCAGTAGATGAAAAATAAGAAAAATGTCATTACGTTGGGGGTACTAAGCTGCGCAGTGGTTGAAAATACGAAATATGTCATTACGTTTGGACTACTAAGTGATATTTATGGTAACCCGTGCTGAGGCCTGCTCTTTTCTAGGAGGTGTTGGTATGTGTGGTGACTGTTTCCGAACGACTTCATGCAGGGTTGATTGTGCTCCGGAAAAAATCTGGATTTCCGGAATTTTCGCTAACAGTGATCCGGAAGTTTCCGGAGATCGAAGGTCCAGGCGTTTCAAAAAATCATTGATCACAGAAGTTTCGGGAAATCAAATTTTCAAAGGTGGAACTTAAAAACGCAGTTTATTTTATTTGTTTGTAAGGGAGAGCCAGAGAGATACTTTATAAGCTTATATTCATGATTAGTATTCATATTTTATCGGTAAATAGTTGTTATGATCATAAACTCAAGAAAGAAAGACATATTTGTAAATTTTAATTACTTCTCCAGTTCATAATAGGTATGTGTAAATGGTATCGGTATGTGTAAAATTTTAAATATATTAAGTAAACTAAGAAATATTGAGAAAAAGGAGAGAAAAAGCTTGTTTAAATTTTTTTTCTAATTTTTCAATTTGAACTATCTTTTTTTTTTAACTCAAGAAATTTTCCGGAATTTTTACTTGGGCTCACAATCATCCCTGTTCATGAGAGAGGGTTGTTTGCAAGAAGACCTTCTGTTTGCATCCCGCTCACTTCTACGAACAGGAGAGTCCGTTCAGCATGTTGCAGAGAACATAGAGATTGGAGTATGGATCACTGGGAAACCGTTTTCTTCACTAATGACTCCCAGTTCAGCCTAAAAACCGAGCCTCGCCATACGTTCATTTGGAGAGAACCAGGGAGCAGCTACCTGCCCTCCAATGTCCACGAAATCGACTATTATGGAGGAGATGATGGTTTGATGCAGGGCTCGAAAAAACACCCGTCCGCCCGTCCTCGGCGGTCAAAAATTCCCCGCGGACAACGAATTTCTCGAATCCGACGTCCGCGCGGACGGCCATTTTCCTGTTAATGTGGGTGATACATTTTCAATTTTTGTTATCTTACAAGAGTCTAGCGCCTCACTTCTAAAATGACTCTCTAATCTAGAAATACAGTAACATACTGCGCATGGTGGAATTGATGTTTTCTCTGTCTTCTGTGCTGCAGCGGTTGAAAGGGACTTTTCAGCAATGAACTTACAAAAAAAAAAACACATTACGTACTGGTCTTAAACAAGAAGCGTTAAACGCAGTTATGAACATCTACCTAAATGGAAAACCCCTTTCAGATTTTTGTGCAGACACCTCTGTAAATCATTAGCTTGATTGTGGAACTGGCAAACGTCATATTTGATTCAATTAAAAAACGCTGTACCCTCGGATAAATTGACATTCCAGATGTCATTTAAATTATTTCATAAAAAAAATTATTTCATAAAAGAAATAAATTATTTTATAAGAGAAATACTAGGTTCCTATTAGTAACCTAGTATTACTTTTATTACTGTATAATGCAATCCTAGTATTTGTAATCCTAGTAACTACTGATTCCTTGTGCAATTTATATAAATGTTTGTAATAAATAAGAGAAAATTATATTTTTATTTATTTAGAAGCGACGGTTTAGTTTCAAAGGAGGACGGGTACATTGTTGGACAAGCCGTCCTCGGGGACGGGTAAAATTTTTGAGTTTTTTCGAGCCCTGGTTTGATGGTCTGGGCAGGCATCATGTTGGATGGCCGCTCACCTCTCCACGTCTTTGAAGGAGGCTCTATAACTGGTGTGAGGTATAGGTATGAGGTCTTGGGGCCCTATGTTCGCTTTTTCAGGGATGTAGTTGGCTCTGAGTTCATTT